>NC_049981.1:21115263-21147190 GCF_000003815.2 Branchiostoma floridae | reverse complement strand
ACATTGCAGGTGACCAGTATGACTAGTAGAAGCACCCAACATGAGCCGGAGTAAGCTGGATGTGATGTACAGGCGCCTCCTGCTTACCAAGTTCTTTACTCGAGGATGGGGAGACTTGGACCAACTCAAGAGGTAGGTGAAAGAAGTGCAAGAGTCAAAGTCTGGTAAAGCTAAGGGCACAACCCGCCGTACATGCAAATACGTGCTGCCTACGTGCCAAAACGTGGGCAATATTTTGGGATTCGTAAGTGTTAAGTACCGCCTCCGTACGAACTCGTAGGGAATCCGACATATTTTGGAGTATGCAGACATGCCGGAAAGCTTTGCGTGCAGGCAAAATTTTGTGTGCCATCGGGCTGCAAATTCGTCCCCCATTTGTGCCAGTACAGGCACCGCGCCTGTCTTGTACAGCCTGAATGTTTTCAGAAATACGTGGTGGATGTGGCCTAAAAAATGTGCATGTATGGCGGGTTGTGCCCCTACTAGTAGCATAAGAAGTGCAAGGGTCAAGGTCTGGTAAGGAGTGCAAGGGTTAAAGTCTGGTTGTTTTGTTTGTATTGCATCAGTTCAGTTCATTTGTATTGCATACAAATGGAGAATCTTTGCTGGATATTTTTATGTGCATAAATTAGGTGTGGAGGGTTGTTCAGTATGATGTAACCAGCTGCTTTCATGCCGCAGTTATTCCGGCTATATTATAGATTACTACAGAAACAGATATATACCTAGACAACCAAGTTTGTGTTGAAATTTACTAGCTGCATATGTCTGGACACTCAGATTTATTTGATCCATTCAAACCAGGATGGACTCTTTAATAATACTCAGAGTCTTTACTTTATAGTAAGTGTGGTGACTAGTGAGTTTTTTCAAATATTTGGTTTGACCTATCTGAGGTTGAAAGTTAAAACTTGTATCTGAAAACTTGCACAGCATTATGTTATTTGCAATGTAACCGCTCGATTAATGTGTACTTTGTACTATTTTACTCCCTATAATTATGACCTAGCTATCCTAGTGTGCAAAATAACAACATGATAGTCAAACTGGTGTCATATTGTTGTAGAACAAACAGATTTTTTCATCTCTAAGGATGATTGTAAATGAATCACAAGGTATGCTGGATTTAGTTACAGATCATTTTGTTTCTTTCAAAACCAGAGAATCATGAACAAATCATTGAAGCTTTTACAACAGCCACACCACATATACAATCATGTTTGTGAAATGCATCTGAGGGAAAATCACATGAGTACGTAGACAAACTATATACAGAACGTGATCAGTGTAATTCTTATATTCTACACTCTCAGGTTGCTGGAATTCAAGAAGTTTGTCCAGAACAGGGATTTGTGCTGCCAGCTGGTGGACACACACTTCAGAAATTATCCTGTGGCCATTGACAAAGTTAGTAACATAAAGATTCTTTCTACATAATAGAACTAGAAGTGCATTGATGAGGAGTAGACATCCATCTCAAGCAACTGGATATGATTTTGGAAATGGTCAGATGTTTCAAACAACATTCGTTGTTTTTTGGCAGTGACACTTCTATATCCTTGCTGCAAATAAAACTGTGTGAAAGTTGGTTCAGGCCAGTAGAATTTTATATGATAATCATTTTTATTCTTCATATGATTTTTAAAAAGTCTAAAATAGTCCAACGCTGATAAAGACAACCTTGGCCATGGAGATCTTCTTAATATGAACTGTTGCCTTTAACTTGTTTACAGAGTAGTGTTGGTGGAGATTGTAAGATTTTAGAGGGACACTTCACCTCACCGCTCACCCACATCCTACCGGGACTCCTACCCAGGGAGGCAGAAACTGCAAGGTAGGTGAAACTGTGGGCCTAACACTAGTAACAGCACAATGATTGGCACATCTATATATTACGTAGATATATATACCAGGCTTGGTTCAGTCGAGTATTTGTTACATTGTATTTTCAAAATTGGTATTTATTGAAAATGACGGCAAAATCAGTACACTGTATCAGCCTAGGCAGCCTAAGCTTAGTTGACGACTGACCCACAAAGACAAATATACAAAGCTAATTTACATATATGTACAAATAAAAGTCATAAGAGTTTACATTATACATACAGAATTGATACTGTGTAAAAATAATTGTAAGAATTTATCAGCATCCTGTTTACTGGAGAAAAAGAATGTAGCTCACTACTGAATATTCCTGTGCGTATAGCATGCAAATTGGTTAACCAGCGTTTATTGACAGGAGGTTGGGATATTAATCCTGGCTATGTTGGTCATTTGACCTGAATGTTACTAGTACAAGAAAGGGTCACAGTACTTACATGTATAGGGAGGGATGTTACTAGTAAACCACTGTTCATTGTGCTTGTTGACATCTTAGAGCAAGGGAAATTTCCCTGGTATAATGAACCTCTTTTACTTTGTTTATCTGTAGGTTCCAACTTATCCTGCCCGTGCGATGGCCCACGGAACAAAGACCAGTTTGTATCCACCTAGCCGGCACAGGAGACCACGTATGGGATTGTACTTAGTACTTTTAGTTTGACAAAACTGTCCATTTTCAAGTCTTTTGATAACCAGCTACACATTGGTGGGTCCAAGTAGAAAGTTATTAATTCAAGCTTATCTGTGTTAGTAGTAGTCATAAGTAATCATAGTACTTAACTAAACTTTCTTCTGACACAAAGGTATGCAGGGATCAAATTTTCAATGACCACAATCGCCTTCTTCAAGATCATCCTTCACCAGTATTGATTCTGAAGAAGGCGACAGTGGGTTATTGAAAATTTGATTCATGTACACCTTAGTGTTGGAAGAAAGTTTAGCATTGTACTAGAAAATAGCTTCTTCAATACAGAACTCATATAGGCTTGGATATATACACACAAGTGTGAACGGGTCCTTTCTCTTGTACATTATGTGTAATACTAACTAATTCTACTTTCACCTTAGTTCTTCTGGAGACGCAGGACTCTGATGGCCAAACCACTGCTGAAGGAATCAGGGATCGCCTCTCTACTCTACTGCTGGAGAACCCTTATTATATCCTTTGGTCCTGGCAGTAATCATTGTATGCCACAGAGGGGTTTAATTTAAACTGATTCACATAGTTACATTCTGAAACTTCACCAGTACTTTCAAGATTTTCACCAGTGCTTTTAAAATGTATGACTTTTAAAACCTGTGGTGAGGTGCACAACCATACATATGGCATATTCAAAGTATGATCATTATGATCATTGCAACAGACTTTATGAGGCTGATACTTTACTATGAGTCTTGAATTTCCTTTTGGAAATATATTAATTTTGTTATATTGTCAGTTATATGTTTTCCTTAATAGAACGTTGTCCACATGGATACAGAAAGCCTAAGGATCAACTGTAAGTGTAGCATGTTTGTTTTCTTCACATCTGAGATATTTGGAATGGAGAAAATGTTAAAATCATTGAGTACATTTTTTATATGAATTATTTGAGGTTATAAGAGTTACTGTTATTACTTTGACCACAGGAAGAATATCTGTAATGTTTCATTTTTAAGCTAATCGTGGACCGTGACAAACTCAACTCAACTCAACTTATATTACCTGATATGATTGAGGATTCAGTGATGATACTTAACACTGTCCATGACACATTTCCTACAAAGCAAACTGACATATGATATTGTATTAACCAATGAATTATTTTCTTAATCTCATGCAATGATTATGTTGCAATTTTAAACTTTGTATCCATATCCGTACACAAAATAAAGCTCTCACCAACAAGCTTTCTTTCGATCAGTTGACATGACCCAACTTATCAAGTTGAAATGACCCCAAAGCCTGTGTCATACATCCAGACTGGAAGTATGACGTTACCCAAGGGTCAAAGGTGCTTGGAAGTCAATATCGGCCCCCCTCTTGAATGAGGGAATGTTGGTGGGCTCTGATGTACAAATGTAATGGCCTCTTTCACTCCCCTAAGTAAGTAATCCTGTATCTTCACCTTGTCAAGATCCACAGAGTGTCAGGGCAATTCTATGTCAATGTTGCCTTATCTTTTGTTCCACAAGTCGTTCGAGTCTCCTGAACGTTAGCGACATCTTTGTGATGGGCGGGGCTCTGATTCTGGAGTCCCAGGTCCTGCTGCACTGGTGTGAGAGACAAGGTCTGGGGCCGCTGGGGCTGACAGGCATCTCCATGGGAGGACACGTGAGTGGGCCTGGGGTTCAGGCTGTTGATATGCATGTAGAAAAGTATGAAACCAGTCCACCCAGCCATTCTTGAGTTATCTTGTTCACATATACACACACACATAGACACACAAATTCTAGTGAAAATATAACCTCCATGAATATCAAGAGACTCAGGAGCTATAATACGGTTGGATTTCCAAGGGGGGCCACCACACAATAAAACAAAGCAAAACGTGTTACATTCGGTCAAAGTAAGACGCCAGTGGACAACATACAGTAGATCACATGAAGATTGAGGCAGCAAAAACAAAATCATTGTCCATTCCACCAAGGAGCTTTCATCAGATAAAACCTTGATTTTACAGTTATATATGTTCAAAGGTCAAGCCAAAAACGTCAAAGATGAGTTAAGGTCAGGGGTCACATGTGGCATATGCCTTAGAGTAGATACATGTCTAATGTCTGCTGGAAGTGTGTTGAAGTTAGTTGTGCCTCTGGATCTGATATCATAGTCTGAAGCCTTGTTGGGGTGTTAAAGTCCATGAGAAATGGGAATGTTTTCAGTGGTAGTTATCATGATGTCAACCTCAAGAGAGAAACTACCATTAAAATTTTCATTTATTACTGCTGTTTCATTTGTTCCTTCAGATGGCATCCCTAGCGGCGTCCAACTGGCCCAAGCCCATTGCTCTCGTCCCTTGTCTTTCCTGGAGCACAGCTTCCTCAGTTTTTACACAGGTAAAGAAATTCTTCTGTCTGGAGATGGTGATTCACTTCAAATCACCCAGATGGAGGCCTGGCCTCCATACCATATTAGCTACATGGGGATCATTCACCTGGACAGGAGACCTGGTGCATCCCCGTCTTGCATTCAGCTAGAAGAAAGGGTATGCCACCTGTAAGGTGCGGTATAACCCAAACGGTGCTGTAATACATTGTATGCTAAACGTACAGTCACTGTCTCACTCAATCCCCTTCTGGGCCAAATAGTCCTTGAGTTGAGTCTTCAGGAGTTGATTATTGTTATCACACAGGCTTCCATCAATTAAATAGAATGCACTCCATGCCACTGTTGCTATTTTCGAAGTCTTTGTTCTTTTGTTTGAATTTTTTTCAAGTTGATGTTCTTAGAGAATAAAGTTGTTGGCACAGATTGAAACAAAGTGTCAAATCTTATCCTTTATGAATAGTTTGGCTATTAAATCCGTGCTTTCTGACCTAGGTATGACATAAATAGAATACAACACGGTGTATTTCAAATCACCCTCAGTCCCAGCCCTTTCACAGGTCGGATTGTCCTTCGGCCACCAGGCGATCCTACCCATGGTTGGGCTGGTGCCTCGGATAACATAGAATACACCATGTTGTATTCTGTATATATTATAATCATGTAATATATGCGTTTTTTCAGGGAGTGCTGAGTCGAGCCATCCCCTGGAGACTACTAGAGAAACAATATGAAAACGATGCATATATACAGGAGATTGGTGCCCTCCTCAAGTCTATTGGGGTAAGTCTGGTACTTTCCCTATCCCTGTTATTTCCTGGTCTGTCTGTTTTGGTGCCTGACGAAAAAACGCCAGATGGCTGTCTGAAATGTCTGATCATTTCCAAAATCATATCCAGTTGCTTAAGGAACTGCTTTTTGGCATTCTTATTACCTGGATGTCTAACCTTCATCGACATAATACATTAATTTCTTTTGCATGGGCTCAGCTCTAATAGGTAGCATTGTTGTATTTTGTATTTCTCTACCAAGGCCAGCCCTTTATAATAGCCATGGCTAGTTGGGCAACCTTGGCTGTCCGTAATAATGCCAGCCAAAGGAATGAATGTGTAAAAACATTTGTTGTATTTGTTAAACAAGGCTATGGCTTACTTACTAACACTCAAAATTGCAAATTGTAATGTTACCCTTAATGTGACCGTGTTGTAACTGAATTTTTGTCAAAGACAGTGAACAAAACCTTCACAATCTCATTTTATGTTACCAAATTTTAAGTTCTGTTTGAAGAAGAATTGAAAGAGATATTAAACAAAGTATGCATTTGGGAATCTGAAGAAAGACTTGTCATTCTGGAAACTAAAGTATTCCCTTAATTTCTTTTTATTTTCAGGAAGATTCCTTCAAACTGGGCCAAGATTTTGTAACCAATGTCGGAGAATTGCAACACTTGAACACAAACCTTTTAGTACTGAAATCTGACTCACTAGATCAAATGTCAACTTCCAAAATCGTTGTCAGTAATCCAACAATGGATAAATCTGAGATACTTCAGCATGGAAGCGACACATCCTTGTCTGGAAGTACAAGACAGTTGTTACATGACAAGGACGAGAGCCGCAAAGTGAAGACAGCTTTGAGGAAGGCTCGACTAAAAGCCCAACAAAGAAGTCAGGAAGCAATGGTTTTCATGGCGGGTGTCATGGACGAGATCACACACCTGAAAAACTACACAGGTAAGTTTTGTTTGTTGGTTTGTTTGTTTTGTTGGTTTGTTTTGCATAACTGGCAAACTGCTTTTACATGTAGAAACCCACTGGTTTTGTACAGTTAAGGTACTTGGGGTTGGTGCCGGTACAGCATACCGGTACAAAACCGTTTTTCTCATTGGACCGGTCCAGAAAATCCGGACCTGAAAAAATTTGGTGGACCGGATGTTGGATACTTGAGTCACAGGAAGAAGGTGTAAAAAAATTGCCTTTCCCAAGGGCACAACATTGGGGCGTGCTAGGGATTTGATACCAGAATCTTTAGATTTTAGTCAACAACCCTAACCACTAGACCAGATTGCCGTCTTAAATTGCGACCACACTGTTGATCAATGTTGGACCGTTTTCATTCGGACATGGTGGCTGTGTGCCATAAGCCTGACGTAATGTCTAGGTTACTTTTGATTGATATAATATGTTGTTGAACTTTGTTCAAGGGCACCATGTGGTAGGCTTTAGTCTGTCCCAAATGGTACATTGATGATACTGTCTACCTTTGCTGTGACCAGTATCCAACTCGGTTGGTCAAAAATGTACAATAAAGGCCTTCATTCATTAACTGTACAACTGCTATTTTTTAATGCTGTTTGGTACGTTGTGTACTCCAGTGCCTGTGGACCCAAAGCTGGTGGTGGTGGTCGCGGCTAAACACGATTCCTACGTACCGAGGGACAATGTCACTGACCTTGCCGACCTTTGGCCGGGATGTGAGGTCAGATATATCGACACTGGACACATCGCTGCCTTCCTGTTCAACCAAAGTGTCTTCAGGTATGTATGTCGAGGAAGGTTAGACATCCAGGTAATAAGATACGCCAAGAAGTAGTTACTCATGACAAGCAACTGGACATGATTTGGAAATGGTCAGACGTTTCATATACCAGCTGATGATCAAAGTCAATGTCACTGATGAAAGACACCGGATGGGTGTCAAAAATGTCTGAACGTTTCCAAATCCTACCCAGTTGCTTGAGTAACTGCTTTTTGGCGTGTCTCCAGGTTCGTAAACTACATGTAATTACTACAACAGGGATGCTAGATGAAAACAGACCTGAATAAAATAATGTTGAGACTTTGCATGTACAAAATGACCAAACTGGTGGACGTACTGACTGATAAGTATCTACATGTAATACCAGCTCAAATAAGAACAAGGAATACCCAGTTGCTTGTCAATGAGTAACTGCTTTTTGGCGTGTCTCCAGGTACGTAAACTAGATGTAATTACTACAACAGGGATGCTAGATGAAAACAGACCTGAATAAAATAATGTAGACTTTGCATGTACAAAATGACCAAACTGGTGGACGTACTGACTGATAAGTATCTACATGTAATACCAGCTCAAATAAGAACAAGGAATAGTCATGCCTTCAAGAACAAGTCAGAGTGAACCTAGGATTGGTGCGTTCAAAAATTCAATTTTTTTTCTTAATTGGGAATTTGTTATCACCAAGCACAGTAGGGGCATATTCACTGGATAGTTTTAAAGAGGACATGCAGATAAATGTGCAAAGGTTAGGCGTGGCAGGTCGTTCTGTGTAATAGAACCAGCTGCTACTGCGCCGCATGCCTGCGAAGCTGGAATGTTACACCAAAGGGTGGTTATATACCGGCTATATGAAATTGCATATGAGTCAATAGCTAGGAAATAGTTTTTCTTGCAGGCTACCCAAATTATATTTTGCTTTTGACTGGACTTCAACTGTGCCCCCCATTAACGTTTATCTTGCTAATGTTTTATTTTGCAACAGAAAAGCCATCACTGATGCATTCACCCGAATGGGGAAGACTTGATGTTGCTAATGGTCATCATGGCAACTGCAATCGACCAATCAGAACCTACATTGCATCAACTCCTATGTTTAAAGTGTGAATTTAAACCAGTACAGACCAATGGCTGTGATCCTCAATTTTGGCCATACCATATATGGTACAGACTGCAGGGACTGGCACAGTGTATTATTTTATCAGTAATGCATTTAAGAAGTGCAGCGTGTTTTTAATTTATTTGCTGTGAGATTGAGCAGAAAATGGTATCTCTGTCAACTATGTAATGTTACTGTACATGTAAATGATGTCTAACAAGTACATTGTATCAATGTATGTCAACATCATTGACAAAATTTAAAGTGTGTGAGCTTGCAGCTTGATGATGTATTTAATATGATATAGCGACACAAAAATGTGTGCCACTGGACCGCTATTGTTGACTGATCATATTTGTAGTCATTAGCATGAACTCTCATAGTTACCCTGGGTGCCATAATACTGCCAAGTTTAATAAGAAAAAAACATTGTTATACATGTAGAAAGTAAGGCTTGCTGAAGATTGTCTTGAACACCTAAATACATGTATCTGAAACGTATATACCTCTGGATTACTGATGCTGCATTGGTACATTGTACATCTCTCTAAATCACTAAAAATTAAACACATATTTTTTCTTGATATGTGGCAGTATTGTGGCACCCGGTGGAATTATGAGAGTTCATGTTACAAATGTACTGTTGCATCTAACCTATGCTTGAAAGCTGTAGTGAGTGTTGAAATTCTAAAAATATCTCTCTATTGTGTCAAATGATATAAAAATCCTACTGTACAGTTACTGTAGTGGCTGCATATCAATTTGTAAAAAAAGTTAAAGACTTATTGTACACTCCAGTTTAATCTTTACTGGTTTGGCCATCCAAAGAACAATATGTTTACTAACTGTACAGTAAGTATAAAAATAATGTGAAACTCAGGCATTGCTGTGTTCACTAGACTTTATTGTTCATCATGAAATAACACTACATTTTGCTCTGATTCAATGATTTATGATGTTGTGCTCATGTCAAATTTGTAGAGGCCAAGACAACCTCTTAAAAGTACCCTCTGAATATGATACCATTCTAGACATTTGAATCTAGGCAAAGGTAACGTTAAACAAATTTCAACATGGGACTGCAAGTCAAAGATTTACAAAATTTATTAAAGTAAAGCCTTGAGAACAGTTTGCAAAGTTACGATGTTTTGACTTTGGGATTGTGATATCAACTCTTCTGCCTTGATCATAGCAAACACAAACATGTTTGTGTTGTACATGTTGTATGTGCCTTCAATGTAATGCCTTCTTAATATACACACTAATGTGCAGATTTTTTGTATCTTCCATATGCAATCGATCATGGCCTACTTTGCTTCTGCCTTCTGTCCATGTAATTGCAAATAATAGAATTCATACAATGTGCTGGTAAAATAATGTAAAAAATGACTTGGATTATTCAAACATTACTATGTCTTGTATTCATTGACCTTCTTGCACTTTTTTTCGGTTTTCATAGCTCAAGATTATAACTCACTATGTGTTTCTGTACAGGGGTCTACCACAACTCAGTTTACAATCCTATACAATAGCTGCATGATAGTAAGTTACATTGTATCATCTCAGTAATTAACCATAATTCTAAGTTTGTAAGTCATATCAAACTTATAATAATTTGATAATGAAATGTGATTTTGCAGGAGCTGCTGTGTAGCGGAAATGTCAGGTACAAACACAAATCTTTAGTGTTGAATGTTCAAAATGTTCACACTTATTCATCCCAGGTGATTCATCATTTGGGCTTATTTTTGTGCAGTATATAACTTGTATAACATGGCAGTGTATTACTGCTGACAATTACAAGCACACGTACATGTACACGTAGTAGACACATAATGTCACCAGCAGTTTATTACCAAGGGCATCCAGTCTTCCAGACAGTCTTCATGCTAGTTTGCCATGATATAAGCCTGTCCTTTGACTGTCGGGGCCTATAATACGCCATCACATTCCATCAGCCATTACAGGTATTTCGGGATGTCAGGGTCAATTTTCTGTGGAGGAAAAGACAAGATCACTTAAAGGACCTGGTTACATATGTCGCACGATTGTCATACAATGGCAAACTTAAGGCATTTTTTTAGGCCATTGGTTCTCAGATTTTTAAAAGTGAAAATATAGCAAGACGACATCATAAAGCTAGTGGGTACAGAGTACAACTTGTAAATATGACTATTCACCCCATAAAACTGAGTGCACCATGGCACAAGCCTGGTCCCCAGGCTTCATCATAATGTTTTTCCCGTTAAGGGTTGGTTTTTTTTCAATCTGAGAACCAACAAATTAAATTGGTGTGGCCCTGCATTAGTCCTGAAAAATTAATCCGTCTTTGTACAGAAAAACCTTGTTTGGTTCTGCCACAGCCTGCTATAAGATTGTACAACATTAAGATCATTGTCAAAAACAGCAAATCAGTAAAGATGGGATCCACAGTTGAGACCAGGCCATGGAGAATCCAAAAAGTTCACATATTTTTCAATGATCTATGTCTTTCAATGACTATTAGTTGACTTGTAATTATCTTGATGACAAATGATTTAGGCCCCTGATTTGGTTTAACCAACGGCCTCTGTACTTTCAAATCAATCAAGCTCATTCGCACTTCTAAGTACACATGCGCTGCAACAGAAATTGTGGGTAATATATGGTATATCAAGGAGCTTTTATACCTGATATTAAAGCTCCTTGGATACTGGTATATTGATATACGACATACAATTTTTGATGCACTGACAGTGCGCATGTGCACTCGGAAAGTGTGAGCGAGCATATTGCTGTATCTAAGTTGCATCCAGAAACAGTTTGACATACATGTAGAGCAATGTGATACAAAGTTAACACACTTGTAATAGGAGCTCAGGACTTTACCTCAGGGTCGACGTTGGGTCCGTACCTATTGACAGCCCTGCCTTTCTTGTCAACAATGAACTGAGGAGAGTTAAGGGGACAACAAAAACAATAAAATTATGATTATTTAACTACTGCCTTTAGTCCAGCAGCCTTCACAATAAGCTAAAACTATATATAGTGTCACTGAACTACGATCTGACATGATAATACTATTAGATTTATCCTTAGATGTTCAACATATTGAGCATTTGGCAAGAAGCGTTATCCAAACTTAAGGCCATTTTTCATTCAATTGTAAGGATGGTTTCCAATGAAACGACATTTCAGAAGGAAACTTACCTCAATAAGATTGATTTTGAAAGACACAAATTTTACCATTGAACTACTGTTCTAAACTTAGGTACAAACAGATACAGTGTACAAAAAGCGCATGATCCTTTACATTTTCAGACGAAAACAGATACTGGTGACGTTACATGTAACTACACACCATTGGACCAAGACGTAAAGCAAAACATAACAAGAACAATATATAAAACAACATACTACAGACATTCTAAGCTAGGCAACATCACCAGTGGATCAGACTGAAGCACGTAACATTGATCACACCTCACATGTTACCTTGGTAAAATTCCACTTGATGAGACTGGAAATAAGGGAAGAAAATAAGAGACCGTCAAAATTCTTATGGAACTAGTAGATCTGTGAATCTTATAAGATTGGAAGTCCTACCTTTGTAAAGTTCCACTTGATGATGCTGAAACAACATGGCAACACAAAGTTTCATGAAGACCTTTACAACACCCTATTGCATATAGCTGTTAGTTGTTGAATGTTAATATTCATATCAACAGGTTACAATGTATATGATTCTAGCATTGAGCAAGAATTATGAAACACATCACTGATTGGCATGATTTTGGAATTCCTAGTTCAAACTAGAAAGGCAACATTTTTGAAAAAAATGCAGGATGTGGGCGAAGGGAAAAGAAAGCAAAAATCGCAGGAAAAGAAGCAACAAGGAAGGCAACATTTTCGCGAAAATGCAGCAAAAAGAAAAAAAAATTAAAAAACATTGTCTATCCACGGATTCGATCCCGGAGCGTTGGTTTACCACGCCAGAATAATCCCATTGAGCCAGTGCTACAACATGTTACGTGCGCACGTTTTAACAGGTATAAAAATGTATTGCGTTGCTTGAAAAACCCGCGAGCTTCCGCTGGCTATTTTTCTCGCTTATAATCGAAGGTATTTCACTAAAACTTGGACAGAATACTAGAATATTCTTTGTGGGGCATTTTTATGTTGTTATTTAGCCGATTAGATGCTCTGAACTTGCTGCATTTTCAACGTTTTTGTGATACTGCGCTGCCGAGTGCCATTTTGTGATCTGTGCGTTGATAGGTTTACCCCTGACGTATCCACCAGACAGTCAGAATGTTAGCCAATCAAAAAGCTGGAAACATGGACTGCATGCTACAGGTTCCATTTTTTTCTGAGTTTTGATTGGTAGGGTGGAATATCTGTAGAGAATACTAAATGTGTGGCTTCGCCCACATAATAAATGTGTGGCTTCGCCCACATAACAAAATATAGAAATCAACTTAGATGACCTTACATTCTTCAGAATTGATTTTGAACATAAAGCTACAGACTGTACATACACATAAGCCATGCATATACATGTAGTATTGTTAAATGACAACTTGTTTGCAGTTGTAATGACAAGAAAATTTCACCACAATTATTTCAAACCATGCATGGGCCTAAACTAAAAACATGATGGAGCATAAAAAGCAAAAGAAAATAGAAGCCACGGTGTGCGAAACATAATTGACGCTATATCAGGGCTGTATACAGCTTTAGATTTTTCTGTACAACTCATTGTTTGAAGCCAATATTGCTGATTTTCGTCATTTTCATATTCTGTAATTATAATTAACTTTCATCAATTTCATGTCATGAAGTTCGGATATATTTCATAAACAGGTTGGATTTTTTTTTCCCAACAAGCACATTTCCATGCTGGGCGGAGGGACTCGTCCTGGAGAAAGCCTAGCCGAGGCATGGGAGGACGTACAGTGTATTTACTTAATCAAGTTAATATTATATATCAGGAGGACACGCTTAATAATATGCAAGTAAATACGTCTTTCCATGCCTGGAGTCCAGTCTTGTTCGCTTTAGTCCGTTCCTGTAGGTCACTACGGTAGCAGCCTTTGGGAGCGGACTATCGAACAATGCTGGGCTCCAAGCTATCAAAGTCGCTTTGGCTAGAGAGAGCCCTTCACTTACAGTTAACGTTACATTTTTGAAAATCGTTGTTCTCCATCTGTATACAGTACTGTACTAAGTAATGTTATCTATACTCACTCTCCAAGTGTCCCACGTGTGGTATTCACCAGCCAGTTGTATATGGGATGGGTTTCTGGTCCGAGTACGTGGATCTTACTGAACATGTCAAAGCTTACTCCATAGCGGGTGGTAACAAACTCCTTGATGTCCCTCTCAATGTATGGCTCCTGAAGAAAAGGAGAGGACAGACATGAGCTTTGCTGTCAACGGTTGTTGTCTCTCTATCGGTATACCCGCGCCGCTTCAGATTCGTCAGTATCTGGTCACATGTGCTCTTCTTCTCTCTCATCTCTCTCTGTGCTTCTAACTGGACCGTCAGTTTTGCTAATGGTCTAGCTTATTGTAGGTTTATGGGCATGTTGGATCGATACTTTGGCATCAACTTAGTAATCGACTCAGCCCATAGCTTAATCTCCAAGCAGATTCCCGGTGGCAGATAAGATAGTTCAAGCTGCCTACCTCCGAGGCTCTGGACCTCCTCTGACCCGATACTCATTGGCAGCTTTGATACTATCTTATGCCACCGGGAATCTGCTTGGAGATTATCCAGGGCTAATGAGACCAACTTGGCCCAACGTCCTAATCCCTAATCCCAACCCTAATCCAAGCCAAGTTGACCTTGGTGTTGGGCCAATTTAAACTGGGCCTTTGAGTTGGCAAAAGGGTAATGTGTCGTTCTGGTCCCATATTCACACTTAAAGGCAAAAAAAGGGTCTGCACGGGGGGTCCTGAAAACGATTTACGCTTAATTCGGGACGGCTGCTCACGTAACGCTTTAATTACGTTAAATTCACGAAGGCTACCAACGCTTTACGCTTCATCCCACTACGAATTAGGTAAAATGAAATAGTTTCCCTACGAATTACAGGAAATTAAACAGGCCTGCCTTAAGACTTACGGAAAAGAGCATGCATACCCGAAAAAAAAGTTTAAACAATACGTCGATGTAGATTAGACGTCCAGATACCATAACCACTTTTGCTTGAGTGACTTTTTTTGGCATAGGTTTAAACAATGTACTTGATCACATTATAGTATCACTCACCTGATTGTGGAATTGATTGCATGGGAATGCCAGAATCCTCAGTCCCTTTTCTCCGTACTTCCGGTACAGATCCATCAGCTGTTTGTAGTTCCGGTCCGTACCCCCACATCTGGACGCGACGTTGACGATGAGCAGCGGTTGCCCCCTGATGGTGGCATACAAGTTGTCATCAGTCAATGTGTCGTCGAATACATTTGTATATTTGTTAGGGCACATAGATTTTTTTTAAAATGATCACCTGTGCCTAGGAAGATAGGAAAATATATGGGGAAAAATGTCACGGTTTAGTTTGAAGTTCTTACGTTTTTGATATCAAAATACCAGGACTAGAGTCTAGTGGACATTACCTCGTCGGTGTTTGTTGCCTTGCATTCTAACAGTTTTGTTTTAACAGCTAAAGAAATATTTGAGGAAGTATTAACTGAAAACCCTTGCGGTGTCTGGGAATCAATAACTGACCCTACTCCACTTCAAATTGACGGAGACTTCAAATTTTATGATATAATTATTATCCAGTTGCTTGAGTAACTGCTTTTTGGCGTATCTCATAACCTGAATAAACAAACTTAACGGATTCAAACAAAAAAACCATCATCGACATAACATACCTGTACTTCTCAAAGCTGATCATGTTGCCATCAATGTCTTTAGCTTCAAACTCGTAGATAAACCGAGTCTTTCTCCATTTGTTGGGGTCAACTGACGTCTGCACACAAAAAAGTATATGGATTAAAAAGCGTTATATATATATATATATATATATATTAGTGGTGGGAAAGATAAAATTGAGATAAAAATTTACACGTACATGTACACCCCTGAGTGGTAATCTTGGGCATACTTCGCTGTCACTAGTCCTAACTGTACATGTCCTTGCACATAATGATGAAAATTTTCGAAAATCATGAAGATGATGTTTATTACTACTATAAGGATTGAAACAAAGCTCAACAGTTATGGATTCTACCAACACAGAGCTTTCATTAGAATACTATATAAAAAAAAAAATCTTATGATATAAAACAGCCTTTATAATTCCACTAGCACACTAACTCATACCTACTCTCCAAGCATAGGTTCGGGGGCTACTGTGTTTTGACACATTGGAGGCATTTATATCGGGCTGGCTACTCTGCGCTGTTTTCTTTATGTCTGCCAGCCAGATTACCAGTTATAACAATAACACTAAAAAATTAGAAGACCTGACAAAACCCCCTAAAACACGTTAAAAAAGGCCGGAGCCGAACCTCTGCTTGGAGAATAACTCATACCCAATACTTGTCAATTTGCTGTCCTCTTTGCTTTTTCTTTCTGGACTCCGCTGCCATGGCGTCACACTTTTCCTGGAGGGCGAACTTTGCACGGGCCACATCTTCTGGCAACCCTGTCAACTACAGGATATTAACATCAACACGTTGTTTAGAGTTAAGTTGTGTTATAGGTTCAGTTAAACTCTATAATATTAAAAAAGATGAGAAAGATGCCTGATTTGTTAAGATTATCCACCAGGTCATATATATCTGCCACCCTGAAAAAGCATTTGAAGACATCTCCAGTGCAACATATTTCAGTATCATGCACTCCTTGCATATCTTAACTAGAAGTGCTACACTAGAGATCTCTTAAACACACTGGTTTTCAAAGTGAAGATATTTATAACCTGGTGGATAAATGTTCATGAGATAAAAAACACACAATAAAGAGCAACTCCTCCACCGGTCATGGCAGAGAAAACAAGACTCTATTCGTTTGTATGACTTGATTGTTCATAGCGCTGAAGAAATTTCTTGAGCTCTTTTTGAAGAGCGTAGCGTAGCTTAATCATTAAGGACTGGATGACTTTGTTACCTTATACACAATGTCCATGTCAGGGTCGCCCCCTTGCGGCGGGATGTTGTACTCCACGATGTTGTAACCTTTCAACATCTCTTCGATTTCGCTGCGACTTGCTGGGTTACGGATGACGTCATCGTGGAAATCGTACGTCACGTCAACCATCTCTGTCACCAGCTTTCCCCGCTAGATTGGAGGATAAGTTGTGAGGTACTGTAAGTTACACCAGAACACACTTGCGTGTCGCGTATTACAGAGGGGTGTTTGGTCCGTTAAAATCAGCTCCTAATTTTCCCATACAATTTCAGTAAATGATACTTAGGATATGCAAACCTTCTCTCTTTAGTATCACTAACAAAAGGTAGTGGATTCTGCCTGAACCGTCTGGCCATTTCCAAAATCATATCCATGGAGTTACTTGAGTTAATGGTATTTGGCAAACAACAGATTCTTTATCTTTTGCTGTCTTCTTTGACTTTGAAATTGTCTTTGGTATCCATTTTCCGTTATTTTTTTAATTTACGGCATGTTTCTGTTTATTTTACGATCTACAAAACAGTTTTCGGAAACGGACGACGATTGGTGTGCGCGCGGATGATATTAAGCCAAGGGCACAACCCATGCCAATGTGTGCTCTCTATAGCTACGTGCCAAAACGTGGGCAATCTTTTGGGATCCTTAAGTGGTAATCCGTACGAACTCGTAGAGAATCCGACGGATTTTGAAGCACGCAGACACGCCGTAGAACTTTACGTGCAGGCAAAATTTTGTGTGCCATCGTGCCAGTACGGGCGACGCGCCTGCCATGTACAGCCTGAACGTTTTCAGAAATACGTGGCGGACGTGGCCTCCAAAAAACGTACGGACAAATTGCACGTACGGCGGCTTGTGCTCTTAGCTTAATCGAACCAACATAACCTCTCACACACAAAATAAATCACAAACTTGTGCCGATAACAAATCAAACTTCTTACCATCATCTCAAGTTCCAGTTCCCGCTGCTTTTTAGCCTCTGCCAGTGTGTCCCTCAGCTCGTTCAGGGAGTCCATCGCCGTGTTCGCCAGCCGCTCGCATTTGCTCTGCTTCTCCGCTGTGATGTACCTGTAGTAGGGGTGGGTACCGGTACAGAAAATTCAGGTCCAGGTCCGATTCAGGGCCAGAGGATCAGGTCCAGGTCCGAACCTGAGCCTGGACCTGATTCAGTATGTGAAAACTTGTGTATGGAAGATACTCATAACAATGGTCCATTTCACTGCAAAGAAATGTGTTTGGTAAAGTAATAGATTTACACTGGCGTTTTAAAATCCTAAAACGCTATCGGTCTCTGTACGATTGACGGTATAACTTGGTAGAAATGACTATAGACTCTACTTTACTTCGCACTTCATTATTTTCTTCAACCTGCAAGCCCCAAAACGCGTGAATTCCTGATCATATAATCTGTTTATTTTCTAATAGGTCCAACATCCGATCCACCGAATTTTTTCAGGTCCGTTTTTTTCTGGACCGTCCAATAAGAAAAACCCAGCCTTAACCTGTAGTAGTCCAACAGGCTCCTGATCTCCGCCACATGTTGGACCACGATGTTGATCACTTCTATGAAGGCCAGCGTCTCCTCGGATATCTCCTCCGCCGGCATCTGAAAGGAAAATGTTTTCACAATCTTAGAGCAATGAGAGATAGGGGCTAGCAGGCTTCAACTTCTTTGCTTCGCGGCTTTGGATACGGTCGCCCCCCCCCCCCCCACCACCATACATGTGCACTAGCACCCCTCCCCTCATATCATGTCATACACATCATTCTTAATCTAAAATGATCCTATATTGTAAGCAAAGTCAACTAAGCCTAGAATATTTAAACCCTTCGTGAGCCTTTCTTGATTTCCCCGTCCAGAAACTTTGGTACTTTGACGGCCGTTGTAGCCTGTCGGAAGCATCGCAGATCAAGTACCGATACAGTATTTTGTCCTGACTTGTACGAATATGGAAATGCAGTATGCCAGACATTAGGCTTAAAGCCAGTGGCTATCTTCTCCGACAATTTCAGACGTTTTCATGTATTGAGATTACATCTCATCACATCTGCTTTGAGATTAGGAAGGGTTGCCAATCAACTTTTATATTCGTTTGTTTTTCTTCACGGTTAAATTTATCCATTTGGAATAACAACCTGGCACAATTGTTTTTGAAAAGGATGTCTACTGTAGAATGAATTCAGTGTGGTCTTAAAGCAACTTCAAGTTTAACTTAATATGTAAAGGTACATGTAACGCTGATATTGGCTGATATCAATTAGGATTTTACCATATGCATGGTTAATATTGACCGAAGGAGGCTATACATACATATAGACAGAGAGAGACAGAGCGGCAGAGAGATACAGAGAGACACAGAGATACAGAGAGAGAGACACAGAGAGACAGAGACAAAGAGAGACACAGAGAGACAGAGACACAGAGAGACACAGAGAGATACAGAGAGACACAGAGAGACAGAGAGACACAGAGAAACACAGGGATACAGAGACACAGAAAGACAGAGAGACACAGAGAGACAGAGATGTTTGAGATCAGATGTAAAAAATTAATTCCCGATCATCTTTTGATAAATTTAAAAGTTACACCGGCTAACAGAACTCCAGGCCCCCCATGTTCACACCACACGGTGACCCGCACGTAGAAAGGATTGTTGAACTCTGCTATTTGCAACGTTGACACCAAACGTACAACGTTACAACATCCAAAGAGCCTTGATAAAGTACCAGTTTTCTTCAGCTTTATATATAGCCCATTGCCGAGGTCGCTAACCTATGGCATAGCGACCTCCAGAGCTGACAAAATTGAAGAGCACGGTACGTGGGAAAGTGTTTACTAGGTAAAACTGGTTCACCCAAATAAACATGGATGACCATGACCAATTTACCACTCTACCTATTATAACTAAGATAAGTATTAACGCAATTTCAGCAGAAATATTGTCAACATTTTCGCTGGCTACAAAAACAAGCAATAGTACAAAGGAATTGATAGCTGAGGAGTGGTAAGTGTTTAGTAGGTAAAACTGGTTCACCCAAATAAACACGGATGACCATGACCAATTCACCGCTCTACCACTTATATAATCAACATATGTATAGCAACGCGATTTCAGGAGAAATATTGTCAATATTTTCGCTGGTAGAAGACAAGCAATCGTACAAAGAAATTGATGGTTGAGTCGTGAATTTAAGGGGTAAAACCGAAAAGGGCAGGTTGGTTTGGGTGCGGCCGCACACGTCACACATCAATCAAGTACGTGGTATGGTGGCATGTTGGCATTCCGCGGTACCTAGCCTTGTTTTCCTTTGGGTGAGATATTGTTTCCTTTCCTGCAGTAACATCAGTCAATCGTTAACACAACAACCACTAGATGTGGTAACACACAAATCAGTGACGTCGGCGCAATCGTCGATCGTTTTGTCTGATAAAAATCGAAAATCTGACTCTAGGTTGAATATGAAAATTTCTTCTTATTGCTCTTAAACCAACAAGCCTACTTTTTCACATTTGGGATGAGTCGGTTACTAAACAACGGCTGCATGCTTCACAGCCAAAACAAGTGCTGTAGGATTTACCTCCAAAATTCCGCACCTATTCAACCACCAAAACGGGCAGTACGGCGAGCCAACCGTCGTCAGTACATAGTGAACTATCACACCATGTTACAGTACAAGCTACACTATCGTAGACAAACATCTAAGTGACCATATTGACATATGACATAAAAAGACAATAAAACAATTAAATCTTTACCGTGACGCTTGTGTTGGTCCGTCGGAGGGCCAGGTAACGAGCTAGTATTTCTTCCCCGCGTCCTCCTCCAGTGACAAACAAGATGGTTCTAAATTTGTCTCTCGGATATGATTTCCGTCCCGTGCGTTCCGGCCGCTCTAAATACGGCGGGTGGGGGGATTGCGTTGTAGAGTGCAGGAATGTCTGAGCATGTATGGGTAAGGCGGGGACCCTCCACCCTTCCGTCATACAGACACTCTATCTTATCTATCATGGGTAGATTTGATATATTATCTAGATTTGATACATTACTATAGTTTATATAGCGCTAGTTCACCTTTAGCCGCGGGGTAACCGATATTCGTCGTTTTCAAAGATTTCCTGATAGCAAGTCTACGGGCGGTGTTTTCAAACTGAAATACAGTGAAAATATCGCAATTTAAGCCACCGTCCCTCGACTTGGTATCCCTAAATGCCCTGCGTTAAGAACAACGGTTATAGGTTACCCCGCGCGGATAAAGGTGAACTGGCGTTTTATTCCCAGAATCTAGAGTTAGCCTTTAGACTTGAGTTACGCGCTATATTGTTTACACTGTTGGTCTGTACCCTTTCATGTTACCTGCAATTAAAACACGGGCAAGGGTGTGCAATAAACTTTCATTATCATGGCTTTAATGGTAAAGCGAATCCACGTGTGTATGTAGCTGTTACAGTGTCTTCTTTAAATTTTATTTTGAAGATTGTGCAATTGGATTTGTGGACTCCCCTCGGCCTCATTCTTGCCCCGAGGTATATTTTGCTCAGTGACGCAGTACGGCAGATTTCTATCTCTATCTGTATCTGTATATCGGGTATGCTAGGAACCGCCCTTCCGCGCAATATACCAGCTTAGGCTTAGGTCCCATATCCGAAACGGGACCCGGCTGGGACGTGTGCGGAAACAAAGAATGAAACTGTTTACCAACGAATATACGCTAATTATGCTCCTGACTATTTTTTAAGTTCTATGTGTTTTGTTGCCTTTCTTATCATATTTTTCGTTTCCGTAAGCTACCCGGCAGGAGATTGGGACCAAGGCCTTAGCAGGTACACGGCGCGTCAGCAGCTGGTTTTGTTTCACTGAAAGACCTGTCATATCTAGCCTTTGCACATCTGACTTCAGTTCAAGGCTTGCTAAAGTTATCTAGATAACTTTATCTAGTGAGGTAATAAGGTACATTTTTGGTACTTAATAGCAATGACTTCCACTCTATAATAGTAGTTCTAGGGAAAACGATTTTTCCTCGACAGCGATTGCTGAGCGACTGTACAGCGACCAAAACCGGAGTTGTGTGACCCTTGATTTCGTTATTGAAATATGATGTACGATGTAAAGATATGATTCAGAATAAAAATAGGTAACGTTAAAATATCTGTTCTTTATGTATGAAATTCGTCGAGTGATCCGTCAAATCTTAAGTTGTGCAGCGTTCGCAACCTCTTGTGGCAATGGGGTATAACGCTTCACCTTGCAAGCTGGGCAGTAGATAGCCTCCACCGGGCCATCCTTCGGGGGTGCGGGGATCGTAGAATTTGGCAAAAAAAACGGGAAATTGGCCAGGAAGGAAAGTAAGGCAACGCTTAGGTTCATGTTTCCCTTCCGGCCGACCGACTCCTCTGGTAGCAAAGATCCCCTGGCAAATTATTCTCCCTTTAATAGCCAGCGTAGACAGAATGGTAGAGACAAGGCAGTACAGATGTACAGACGACAGAAACCAGTATGCACCCTATGCAAGGAATGCGGCAGCGAGATCTGGCTCCCAGTCTACTTTACTGGTTTGCCTTTGGCATTGAACTGAAGGTCATTGGAGGATAGAACGCATCAAGGTCAAATCCAATGCAACCCAATACTCCACAAAATGGTTTTATAAATAGGGTATACGTAACGTTACAATAGTCGATTGTGTCGGACTTGGCCAATATCTAACTGAACTTAAATTGTGTATTTAAAACAATTAATAGCTATGCTTCCAAATACAGTGTAACATCCACCATTGTTATATAGGCCCTTTTTAAGATTGTCTCAAACCCTAAATATCTTAAGAATGTATACGTAAGGACTACTGATGGTACAATGGCACATTTCTTTAAATTTGTGCATTTTTTCTCAAGTGGCAGTATTATAACATTAGGTAGAATTATGAGAGCTGATGTTAACATACATGTAGTTATCAACCAAGAATTTAGGTGTTCAAAATGTTTCCTTAGTACTATTATAGATTGGAACTAGATGCCACCAATTAGCAAATTCTTATTAAACAACACTTACAGCAGCTTACATTTAAGGTCAGGTGTTACAGGCTGCCAAGGTTATATTTTCAGTGATGTGTGTTTGTCTGTGTGACTGTCTGATGCCAGCATAACTCCAGAAGCTGTGGATGGATCTTTACGACATTTGGTAATGTGGATGGGTGTCAGGAAAAGGAAGGTCAAGTTCAATAATGGCCTGCCTAGTGGCTTTCTACACTATTGCAGTAGAATTTCCAGTTTTGATATCTCATGTTCTACTCATGTTCTTGATATGGTTATGATTTTTTCCTTTATTTAGTCACTAAACAATCATAACCATGAACAAAACATGCTCTTGATTGAATATTTGTCAGCTAATAGCCATTGACCTTTTCTGATAATGTTTCCCTCTGCAGTTTCAGATAAATATCATACTAGCTATGATGTTTCCAAGTTCTATATATACCTAAATCTTTGTGACTATTAGTATTACAAATGCCAGCTGGCAATTGCCTTCAATAAACTATTCCAAAGTTTATTGGTTGTTATTCATGAGTATACATGTATGAGTATATGTAGAATGATCAAACATTTCTATGCAGTTTGTATGGACGGTTCCCACTTCACACAGACAGTTGAGAAATGTCTGTAGCTGCTGAAAATAGTTTCATCAGATTGGTAGAAAATAGGATGAAGGAGAATGTTTTCTCACCGCAAATGCGACACCTACATCGGCTACATATAGCGGTGAGAAGCAGAACTCCAGTTAGAAGCTCTGACAAAGGTGCCTGAGAGACATCGAGACGTAAGCAATGTAAGTACCAACTGGTTGTGTAAAAAGAATTCTCCTTCATCCTATGTCTGTAGCTGGTTGTTTTGGTTGTTCAAGATTTGATGAAATGTCTCTAACTGGGAGAGTTTTTTTTAAATTTTGTCTGTAGACTCTATTCATGCATCAGAAGTTTCTGTACAGCGGAAGTGGCACATAGGAGTCCATCATGGGATCTTTTTTTTCTTGCCTGCTCCATTTAACTTTCCACCCCAAATCCAGGACTGAAGAAATTGCAGTATTGTAGGCTACATTGTTCTTAGATGTTATCTTCTTCAGATCTGTGAGACTTCTCCAGCTGGGACGTGTTGTACCATCTCTAACATCACCTCGACTGATTCCAGCTCGTTTATCTGCAAGAAGAACAGGCGATCAGAGATGGCAGACTTCAACCACTCAGACAGAAGAGACCTCTAGCAGAACATACAACAAACTGCACTGCACAAAGGCAGCCACGCACACAGACTGACACACATATACATTTACATGCCTGCAAACACACACACATATGTGTACATACATACAAACAAACAAACAAACAGTCAAACACACACACTCACTGACAGACACATGTACAAGACAAAAAGCAATAATTTAGTCCCTTGTAAAGTTATGATGAACATTTCAGTACAGTAACTGTTGTTTTTTTATCAAGCTCTTTTATGATGGAGGGATTAACAAACATGAAATCTAAGACAAAATTTGAAAGAAAAATGTTGTTAAAACCTCTTTAGAAGGAGTTAAAACTTTGAAAAATTGACTTTTGTTTTCTGATGATTTAATAGATTGAAATGCGATTGAATAATTTTGTATGAAGTGTATCATCAAAGAACTTATACATATGAAGCAATGTGGCATGCAATATCAAGAATGTACATAACCTGAATTGAGACTTACTGTAACTGTGAAGGTGTAAGATCCTATCCTGTCCACAGGCTCCTCAGGTAATGTGATGGTGTGTGGAGGGGCCACTACAAGCAGCTGGGGAAAACAAGCAAACCTTTTATAACACGTTACATATAATTCACATTTCTTACTTATCTTAGACCGTGGGCCCTATGCTACATGTCTACAGACCGTATTTTCAAATATATATGAAGTCATTTTAATATTAACTTTAGCATTCCACACCCTCCTATAGCCAGTTCTGCCTTGTCTAGCTAACAGTTCAAATGGTGTAATAATAAATACAGATCTTTTAATACACCTTTCTGACTCGGTGGCCATGATAGATCGAAACCGAGGTCAATGTGATAAACAAAAGACTGTCCATCATAATAAGCACTTCAACCGATGATAGCATGACAATTATGAAATTGACCAATGAGAGAATGGCTGCATGTCCATCAAATATTTGCATCATTATGTTTTTATTTTGCATCTCTAGGCTCTATGGGGTCAGTCTACGCTATTTTAAATTGCTACATCTTTTTGGTGCATAACACTAGTTATAATATTCATTATTTAATCTTATATTGTGAAAATTACCACATGTATGTATAAGGCTATTATTAAAGCCTTACCTTTCTTTTCATCCAGTGTGCGAGATGTTCCTTGGTCATGACCCAGCCCTCCGGCCAGTCGTCCCGTACAGATATGGTCAGGGTCTGTTGGGACAGGTACTCCAGAGTCTGCAATAATCAGTAGTTAGTTACATCTGTGTATATTTCAGTTAAGTTAAAGCTTTCTTTTGATATGCGAAGATTTTATCTTATTCTTTTAGGTCATCTATGTAGCAAACAGATAAGGGGGAATGTAGAGTAATTTTCATGCCACTTTCAGTAGACATGCGCGGCCTGGAGTCCTGAGGGAAAGTTTATGAATGAATGAATAGATGGATGGATGGATAAATGAATGAATGAGTTGTACGTTTTTGCTTTCAAAAGTTAAGTACATGTACAGGCTAGGATGATAAAGTTCTAAGTAGTTCTAAATAATCTAAGTACAAGTGTAAGAACTGTTGTCTTACTACATGCAACTACTTACCTTTTCTGCAGTCATAGAGAGTTTACGCTGCGACGGATCTTCATCCTGTGGGAGACACAGATATCAATGACTTTACACACACTCAGAGAAACAATTGCTAACTAACACTTCTATACTTCAAAGCAAGTATCATTCATATGTTGGCTCATCTAACAATAAACAACTAGGTGTACAGAAAACAAAATTGGGTGCCCGACATATTATGATATAAATGACATAAAAGAACATAAAAAATAAAGTAAAACACTCAACTACATGTATCATATTGGCCCATCAGCCTACAATGCTATAGCAATCATAAAATACTGTAGAAGGGGAAATGTTTGCAGTGGTATTGCGGCTAGGACCTTCCCTCAGAGTCAGATAGGACGTTAAATGGAGGTCCCGTGTTTGAGGAGAACCACACCTCAAGCACATTAAAGAGCCCACAACACATGTCAAAATGAGAAGGGGTCCTTTCCCAGTGTGAGTGGAGGAAACAAATTTGTCCAGATATGCAGCTTGTACTGTTTGGTACAAATCTGGTGTGTTACATCTTAAGGTGGTTTACCAGGTATGCAAAACAAACAAACAAACAAAAACAAAGCCAGTTAAACTGTAATATCCAACACAAAATATGACTCACCCAAATTTTTGACTGAACAGCACTAGTCTTTGTCATTCTGTTCAGTCAAAAATTTGGGTGAGCTGGGGGTCTCCAGATCCGACTGGACTGTCTACGCCCAGTGCAGAACAACGTGGCCAGAACTGTCCGAACTGTCTGTAGCCGCCACGCATCAACCACTGATGCATGCGAACGATTGATTGACTTTTTGCGTTTGATATTACAGTTTAACTAGTTCAATAATGTCTGCTTTGAACACAGATGAACTTTCAAGTTAAAGGACAGCATCAGAAAATTTTCAATTCTTTATTTTCCAGTAGTTTACTCATTAAAAAGTTGATTTACGTCAATTTTTACATTGATGCGCCTAATATGAACCTGTAGACACGTTTGAACTTCGCGCTCTCCTCCTCTCCCCGCCGCGCTGGCCGATGACATAATGGCCTCGTTCTGATCGTCTGAGATTGTATGACGTCACGGATCAGAAACTTCTAGTCAGCCATTTTGCTCGGTGAACCTCGGTCCTCTCAGCGGTAAATAATCACCCCGCCATTCTGGAGATCAGTTTGTTGTTGTTGAAAATTACTTTCGTGGACCTGTAAGTCGCATTGTGAGCTGTCTACGAAGCAATAGTCCCCGGGAGACTGAACGTGAATGAGCTTGCCTGCGAGTAAACCGTGCGGCGACGGAACGAAATCAAAACAATGGTGGTGGGGAGGTTCAAGCACCGTGCCTTTCTGGACTTTTACAAGTTAGAGCGAGTTCGGGTCAGTTCTTACCTTCTCCTTTCCGGACAGCACAGCAATAATTACACGTAAGCTTCCACGAATTTTGGTTGAATTCACAATTGTCCAACTGGCAGGGACATTAAAAAAAACATTTTTCCTCTGACAACATACCCTTGATCGCTACAAATCGAACGAACCTTCCGCGCCGAAACATACATACAGCATTGTTGCATTTACATACAACACAGGCCGGCATTGTGAATGGCGCGAAATGTCGGCTTCGTTTCAGAGTCCGTGATTTGTTTTGAATGAGCCCCCAGCAATCTCCGCCAAAGCTACATGATTGAAAAACCGACCAGTTCAGATAATTTACCCGAGAAACAGAAAATAAAGTGAGAGACCAGGCGTAACTCGCACAATCTGTACAAGTTGCGGTGCTATCTGTTTCGGCGTTAAAAGGGGGTGGTTCGATATGTAGCGATCAAGGGTATGTTGTCAGAGGAAAAATGTTTTTTTTTTTTAATATCCCTGCCAGTTGGACAATTGTGAATTCAACCAAAATTCGTGGAAGCTTACGTGTAATTATCGCTGTGCTGTCCGGAAAGGAGAAGGTAAGAACTGACCCGAACTCGCTCTTGTAAAAGTCCATAAAGGCACGGTGCGTGAACCTCCCCACCACCATTGTTTTGATTTCGTCCCATCGCCGCGTGGTTTACTCGCAGGCAAGCTTATTCATGTTCAGTCTCCCGGGGACTATTGCTTCGTAGACAGCTCACAATGCGACTTACAGGCCCACGAAAGTAATTTTCAACAACAACTGAACTCCAGAATGGCGGGGTGATTATTTACCACTGAGAGGACCGAGGTTCACCGAGCAAAATGGCTGGCTAGAAGTTTCTGATCCGTGACGTCATACAATCTCAGACGATCAGAACGAGGCCATTACGTCATCGGCCAGCGCGGCGGGGAGAGGAGGAGAGCGCGAAGTTCAAACGTGTCTACAGGGTCATATTAGGCGGATCAATGTAAAAATTGACGTACATCAACTTTTTAATGTAAACTACTGGAAAATAAAGAATTGAAAATTTTCTGATGCTGTCCTTTAAAAAACAAAGCTGTAATCATGATCTGTTGTACAACCCACCTTCCTGTCCTGGAACATCTGCCTGTTCTCCGGTGAAGCATACACGGCCAGTCCCGTGGCCAGAAGCTTGTTTCTCCCGATCTGTTTTCTGACGTGTACCACATCTCCTCTCTTCCCCATTTCTGTAAACAAAAAGAACATAGAATCATACACTTTACAGTCACATAGGTCTGGTGATATTCATTCTGTCTGCTGTCTTCATACTTTCAAGAGTTTACATCAGGTTGGTTGGAATATAGGGTATGGAAGATCTTTTTACACAACCAGTAAATATTTACTTGCATACATTTCTTCAGAGCTTCAGATTGGAGTTCTGCTTCTTGCCGTTAACCAATTATATGTAGCCGATGTAGGTGAAGCAGAACTACAGAAGGTGTCTGTGAGACATGCATATGTCTGCGAGTATTTACTGGTTGTGTAAAAAGATCTTCAATATATATTTCAATGATGATATACCGCTAAAGTTTAAAGATTTCCAGTTTACATTGTACTTTTTTCTAGGGAAGTTTAAGATTTCATACTTGGCACATCTTCCGTGAGGATAAGCTCGAGTTTGCGTTTAGCGTCCCGGGAAGACGTTTCTTCCACCAGCTCGTAGACTTTGTTCATTTTCTTCAGCCGGTGTTCATGTCCCTCCTTTAAGAGTCGGAGTGGGTGAGATCTCTTCAAGACGTAGGTGGTCTGGAGAAACAAGCAAATAAACTTTATGCTTGTGAATAGTT
This sequence comes from Branchiostoma floridae, assembly GCF_000003815.2. Lineage (NCBI taxonomy): Eukaryota > Metazoa > Chordata > Leptocardii > Amphioxiformes > Branchiostomatidae > Branchiostoma > Branchiostoma floridae. The sequence continues at coordinate 21,118,514 of NC_049981.1, read as the reverse complement.
TCATCAGGTTGGTACATCACTGAATAAAGAGACTCTTTTTACACAACCAATGCTTTATTCTTACCAATGTTTTGGTGACTGTCTGTCACCTTCTTCAGGGCAATTCATACTGGTTCATAAACAGATGGTCACCAAAACACTGGTGAGAATAATATTATGGTTGTGTGAAAAAGAGTCTCTTTATTCAGAACTTGATCAAGTTGATGTTGTCTGGGGAAGCAAACAGGGCATTGATGTTAGTACAGACTATATTACAGCAGGTTCAAGCGCCATCACACTGACCATGCCAAACGTGTCTGATCCTTTTTGTGTGTGTGTGCGCACGCACACATGTACACACATTATACATGCACACACACACACACACACACACACACAATTCATACACAAACACAGAAACACATTTGTTACACACACACACACATACACACACACACACACACACATACAAAATTCAGTTCCTTCATGTTCAAAACCCTAATGTCTTTAGAAACTCTGACTGACCCTAACTAATTAAAGGTATGCTACGTAATTATCTTTGTGTCCCCCCAAGTTAGACCCTCTTGGCTGTAAGTAACAACTTCCAGGCCTCCAGTAGGCACCCTAGGGGGTGGGCTAATGAGTTTATCACACTCCAGCTGGCTTCAGGGGAAGATCTTCTTCGTTTCAAACACTCAATTTTTTTTCACTTCAGAATAGGATATAATCATGCACTTAGTCTATTTTGTAGGGTATCAATAAGCTGAGGTTACATTCCCTTCAAAACTGCAAGAAATCTTGCAAAGATTACGTTTTTCAAAAACTCTGGTGCAACTGTCATCAGAGTTCAGACACCACACTGTGCTGTCAGGCACACAAGACACTGATAAGCCAGATGTGGGCGTGTTTCCCTAGGGAGCATGGAGGTCCATGTAGGAAGATCACAGTCAGTAGTGGCAAAATATTGGACATTCTGAAACATGGGGCATTTCAAAAACTTACAAATAAGCTTACAAACCAACGGGCTATCGATTTAAATACATCATTGTGTTTTCATAACAGTCTGCCTTCAGTGGCTACGTAAAATGTACACCAGGGGTTCATTCATGTCTCCCTTGGGAATTTCAGTACAGAGGACTAACAGGTTGCCCGGTGTCGTTCATGGCCCGTTGCTTGCCCGCTATATCGAGCTGCGATGTTTTCGTCAAACCTTACATTACGGAAGTGGTCAATTAAGTCCAGGTCCTGCTGTGGTCCGCTATCTCGAGCTGCGATGTTTTCGTCAACCCTTACGTTACGGAAGCCTGTCCGCTATCTCGAGCTGCGATTTTTTTAGTCAAACCTTACGTTACGGAAGCCTGTCCGCTATCTCGAGCTGCGATGTTTTAGTCAACCCTTACGTTACGGAAGCCTGTCCGCTATCTCAAGCTGCGATTTTTTAGTCAACCCTTACGTTACGGAAGCCTGTCTGCTATCTCGAGCTGCGATGTTTTAGTCAACCCTTACGTTACGGAAGCCTGTCCGCTATCTCAAGCTGCGATTTTTTAGTCAACCCTTACGTTACGGAAGCCTGTCTGCTATCTCGAGCTGCGATGTTTTAGTCAACCCTTAAGTTACGGAAGCCTGTCCGCTATCTCGAGCTGCGATTTTTTTAGTCAACCCTTACGTTACGGAAGCCTGTCCGCTATCTCGAGCTGCGATTTTTTTGTCAACCCTTACGTTACGGAAGCCTGTCCGCTATCTCGAGCTGCGATTTTTTTAGTCAACCCTTACGTTACGGAAGCCTGTCCGCTATCTCGAGCTGCGATTTTTTTGTCAACCCTTACGTTACGGAAGCCTGTCCGCTATCTCGAGCTGCGATTTTTTTGTCAACCCTTACGTTACGGAAGCCAGTTCAAGCCAGTTGCGTGTCCGCTATCTCGAGCTGCGATCTTTTCGTCAAACGTTACGGAAGTGGTCCTGTGTGGCTACCACGGCGTTCCAAGCTGTATAAAGTGACGTCCCCTCTGGCGTTATCACGTCTGCGTTGCACCCAGTTTGGTGCTCAGCTTTTGAAAATGACCACCAAAATCGACTTCATTTGTTAGGTAGTGATTTTTGGCCATCAGAAGGAGAACTAATATTCCGACATTCAAAATGTTGTGCAGAACTTTGGGAGCTTACATGTCCAATTTTCCTCTAAAGAACGCTGTGAAGGGGAAGAAACGTGAGGCTGGCGAGCCCACAGCTGGAAAAATCCGGCTGTTGGGAGAATTTAGCAGTCATCAGTACACAAGCTGTCACCGAGCTTCTGTTAAGCAAAGTTCTCGTAAAAATATTACATATAGCATAATCTAAAACATTTCGAAAAAATGTTTCTCTGGTAAAATGTGTAGTATGACCTTCGAGTTTACACTTGGAAGCACATTTGCTCAACACGTGCCAAGCCAGGCGTGCATGCTGCTGGTCATTCAGTGGGGCATTCTCCAACGATTCTGGTAAACATGAACTAAAAGAATCACACCGGGCTGTGTCTCCTTAAAAGATTATAGGACTGGTATTAAATGCTCCATTTTTTCATATGTTCGTGTCTTTATATAGACTGTTTCGATATTCGTTGGGGCCCTAAGTGTTTGGATTTTGCGTATAATTGACCACTTCCGTCAACGGGCCACACAGGACCACTTCCGTAACGTTTGACGAAAAGATCGCAGCTCAAGATAGCGGACACGCAACTGGCTTGAACTGGCTTCCGTAACGTAAGGGTTGACTAAAAAATCGCAGCTAGATATAGCGGACAGGCTTCCGTAACGTAAGGGTTGACTAAAAAATCGCAGCTCGAGATAGCGGACAGGCTTCCGTAACGTAAGGGTTGACGAAAAAATCGCAGCTCGTAACGTAAGGTGGAAAAACTTGGTTGCGTGTGTCTTGTTAAGAAGGACCACCCGTGCTAATGCCGTTATGTAAGGTTTGCTTGAGACTCGGTGTCCCTCTTGTGTCAGGATGGCGTGTGTCCCTTGTTAGGCTGTGGAGGGTTTTGGACGATGGGTTGATGGAAAATGTGGTATACTGTCCCAGCCCAGACAACAAAGGTTGACTAAAAAATCGCAGCTCGAGATAGCGGACAGGCTTCCGTAACGTAAGGGTTGACAAAAAAATCGCAGCTAGATACAGCGGACAGGCTTCCGTAACGTAAGGGTTGACTAAAAAATCGCAGCTCGAGATAGCGGACAGGCTTCCGTAACGTAAGGGTTGACGAAAACATCGCAGCTCGAGATAGCGGACAGGCTTCC
>NC_049981.1:21094589-21115163 GCF_000003815.2 Branchiostoma floridae | reverse complement strand
CGTAAGGGTTGACGAAAAAATCGCGGCTCGCAGCTCGTAACGTAAGGTGGAAAAACTTGGTTGCGTGTGTCTTGTTAAGAAGGACCACCCGTGCTAATGCCGTTAGGTAAGGTTTGCTTGAGACTCGGTGTCCCTCTTGTGTCAGGATGGCGTGTGTCCCTTGTTAGGCTGTGGAGGGTTTTGGACGATGGGTTGATGGAAAATGTGTATACTGTCCCAGCCCAGACAACATGAAATTCAAGTAAAAAAAAAAACCTCCCTGATTGGCATGTAAGGTGGATTGTGTTGCAAAAATCGGTGAATTCCCTTGGGTGCAATATCATTCTACGTTAGGTCTTCTGTTAGGTTTGGAAATGCCCCATGTTTCACAATGTCCAATTTCTTGCCATGTATAATCACAGTTTGTAGACATCATCTGACATGTTTATTTGATGCACTGATGTTGCAACTTCTCTCACTGAGCCTTGATATTTAATGCTAAAGGGAAGACTTAGCTTACTATGTAAAGAAATGGCAGGGATATCTACTTTTTGTATTGTCCAAATATTACGTAGCATAGCTTTAGGGGCTGAAAATGACCTCCAACCAAATTAGTAAACTGACGCCCCCCTCCCACGGGCAAATCATTTGGCTTCGAAAACGGTGATAATATTTCACTCACCCGTCTTTGTTGGAGGCTCAAACATTCAGCTGATCGTCTGGCAGCTTGAAGAAGTTGTCGGCTAGCTACAGCTACCAGACTCAAGTTCACAGACATGATTTTGCACTGTTTGTCCTAGACACAGTCAGTCGGCCGTGCACACACGTTTTCACAACCTTCTTCTGTCATAGGTCACCTGTCAATGAGGGCACCTAGCGGTTAAGATTATTTTTGCACCATCTTGACGGCGATTTCGTACAATAATAAATGAATTAATACCTTTGTTGTACATAATGTTATATAAGCACTGCACTGGATAATGACAGCATTTGTGAGAGATCGCTTTTGATCCACTCTTACATGTCTTACGGACTCCGATTACACTAACGTTACCTTCGTTGACCCGAGTGGTATCACCCAATGACCCAAAGCAAAACATCTAAGATCATCTAAACGCGATATCATTTTGCAAGTAGCAAATAAGATAGCTGCCATACAATTTGCCTGATTTTGTGTATTTACATATACTTATGTATGGATAATGTATGTATCACGTGTTATAATATTTCTCCATGTTTGATTTGTAATAACGTTACATAAAATACGAATTTTATACATGTTGTTGCGGTTTAGTGACCCCAGACAAACGCGGAAGTGGCAGAAAAACGCAACAGTTCCGGACTAGTTCTTATATTTTCGGTAAATATGAAGAGCTCTAGGTGTATTAAGATGCATTTTTAACATATAACGATAGAGTAGGATCCCATGCTATTGAAAATAGTTAACATTTTCGTTGAGCTTATTTGTATTTACTTTCAAGGGCTCGCTAAACTCTAAAATCGCATGCGTAATCTTGGCCCGCGCGCTAGCTGGCAAAAAATTATTTCGTTCACCCAAAAAAAATTATCCTTGGTTCACCAAAACCATATTTGATATGGTATATTTTTCTGGTAGTTGCAGCATATGCGCTAACGTTACCTTTGTTGTAGACATGGTAGAGTTGCTGTTAACCCCAGAGCCGAAGGCCGTGTAACGTTATATTGTAACTTTCGAGATAGTTATGTAATTGAGTTTTTGGCAAATCTCAATCTCAAGGAAAGAGAGACTTTGAGACTTTATTAGAAAATCCATTAGTGACGTGCCCTAGAGAGGACAGAAGAGATTCAGGAGCTATAATACGGCCGGATACCAGGCTAAATAGTCTTACGTTAGTACTTACGCAAGTCACGCATCTCTCTTGGGTGCCAAACATTTTCTCACCACACAAGCTCAGCGAGGACCACTATTGGCCTGGCAATAATTACTTTGCTGCCGTACAGAATCTCTGTCCGCCGGTCCTGGCAACAGGTCTGGTTTCCATGGGAGTGCAAAAGGGCTTACCCACTTTCGAAATATGACATTGTTATGCAATTCTAAACGATGGTTGAGCCGAGACTGTTTTCGTCAAATGTGCGAGAGGCTTTTTTTTTTATCGTTTGCTGGCATCATTTCTTATCGTAGTTGTTTCTAAGGGCTTATTTCTTTCGCAAAATATACTTATAGAGCGAGGCTATTGACACACCCAGTGTGTCAATAGCCGATAGCCTGTTTAGGCTATTGGCACACTGAGTGTGTCGATAGCCTGTTAGGCTATTGACACACCCAGTGATAGAAACCACTAAAATGAAGAAATCTTACGATTATATTTGACAATCAACACTCTGAAAAATACAAATGGCATCCTGTGTCCATTATCAACCCAAAATACGATCTTTTTCACGTGTTTACGGCACAATTTTAAACATCGGAATCTGCTATCATATAGGGTGCTAGTTTTACTGTCACCGCATGTGATCATGGCAGCTATGTTGGATCGGTTAGGAACACGTTTTCAGCTGTGTTTACCGACGAATTCCTGCCATATTGGAGAATTTTCGGCCTCAAAACTTATATCACTAAGGAAGTGAAGTTATAGTTGTTGTTTTACCTCCATTATTTTTAATGTGAAAGAAATATTCTTCCGAGTCGCTGCCGATAGCGCCGGAACCACACGGCCGAAAATTATGACATGTTTTGTGGTCAGTGTTATTTTTGGTTTATATTGTTAACAGAAACTTTAAAAGTTGTTTATATATAAAATATTCTTATATCAAATGGATGTTTAAAAAGGGACAAGAAAAATTGAAAAAAAAAAAATTAAAAAAAACTCCGGCGCGGACTCGAACCGGGTCGGAGCTGGTATCATGAATTCCCGGGTCAACGCTCTATCCACTACGCTACGTCATACATACACGAAGAAGGCTGTATTATTAGGTATCCAGATGTAGGCCATAACTTGAATACGTCCGTTCATTCCAAGATCCAAAGATTCCAATGTCTAATCTTCCGAACAATGTCTAATCAACTATTGCTTGTGTAAAATATTGCCGGAAAGGCATGTTACAAGCTCTGATTGGCTGACTGGCATCTCGGTGTGTCAATAGCCTGTTTGGCTATTGGCACACTGAGTGTGTCAATAGCCACAGCGATACTTATATTATTATATTTGCATGTTCATCTATATGACATTGCTGTATGTTGTACCTTCTTGACAACCTACTTTTTGTCACACACAAGTTCGAGGGTGGACTCCAACATGGAACCATGACGTCCCTTCCAGTTCGTCCTGAGGACCTTTGGCTTCCCGCCAGCCTGACGCGGACCTACAAGTCCAAGGTGCACGGCGAGGACCTCCTACGGGGTCTGAACGCGCTCCGCGCCGAGGACAGCCTGTGCGATGTCACGCTGACTGCCGAGCGTAGGAGTTTCCACGTGCACCGGGTGGTGATGGCTGCGCTCACGGACTACTTCCGTGCCATGTTCGCTGGACGACTGAGGGAGAGTCGAGAAGACTGCATAGAACTGCTAGGGGTCAGTAGTGAGAAGCAATCCAATACTTTCATTAAGATTAAGATTTTAAAACACTACCTAAAAACAAGGACGTGATATAATATAACGTCCTTGCTAAAATGCAGTTCAATGCAACACTAACCTGGGTGCCATCCTATTTCTACTGGGGCTTTATGGTAGGAAGTGTAAGGAGCCCTGGTAGAAATAGGATGGTACCCAGGGTAGTGCAGCACAGGACTATACTTTGCATAGCCAACACACTCTGCAATATACATATATAGTAGAAAACAGATTTTTTCTGTATCTGAATCTATCTATCTCAAATATCCGCCCCCCTCCCCATCCAGGTGACAGCGGTAGGCCTGCACCATGTGATTGAGTATGCGTACACGGCGCAGGTGCGCATCACACCTGACAACGTACTGGACGTGCTGGAGGCAGCCAACCATCTACAGGTCAGCTGCTGAAAACTTTTTAGGCCATATTGATTGGGTTATATGGGTGACGGACTGGTGCATTATGGTCGAGTAGGTAGAGCATTCGCCTTGCATTCGGTAGGTTGTGAGTTTGATCCTCGGCCAAGTCATACCAAAGACTGGTACTACATGCTGCTTTCTCTGCTTAGCACTCAGCATTCTGGAAACAGTATGCATATATACGTTTTCAGAAATTTCTACTTGGTCTTCATTAAAAATCATCTAATGATGGCGTGCGAGGAGAGTCAGGAATTTTTCCCATTATAATACCTGCTAGAATTCAGCTCATTCAATACTGGCACCATTTGGTAAACTTACCTGAGGACTCTTTGCTTCGCGATGCGTACAACACTGTACTTACTGATAATCAAGACTGGATTAATCATGTTAAAGACATTCCCTGTTACCATGGCTTTGGACACATATGGATGAAACATGAGGCTTATAATGTAGATTATATTGTCAACCAACTACGCCTCCGGCTACAAGATACATATATACAAAAGTGGTTTAATTCTATTGAAAACAATTCACAACTGTCTTTCCTTAGCAAGTCAAAAGAATGTTATGAACAAGAAACATACCTTTATGATATAAATAATTTTGAAATTTGAAAAGCCATTACTTAGTTAAGAATCAGTAGCCATAAATTCAATATTGAAACAGGCAGATATGTACAATGTAGCCCCTGACCAAAGGTTCTGTCCTTTTTGTCCAAAGCATATTGAGGATGAATTTCACTTTTTAATGGAATGTTCTAGATACGCTATTTTACGTAATGAACTATTCACATTTCTCGAATACAGTACAGCAGATTTCAAGAGACTCCATGCTACAGACAGATTTTTATATATCTTTGGATGCCACAACTCCCATAATGCTTTGCTATTAGAAAGAGTAATGAAAATCATGTATAGCCCAACTCGATTGTAACACTATATCAAAGACTTGTGTTAGCCCTTCTTGTTATGTTAATTAGGATATTAAGTCTTATTCTATACACCTATTTTGTACTTTGTGTAACAGTCGTTGCCATACATTGTACCATGTACAAATGTCGAGCAATAAAAGTTCTTCTATATAGAATTTGAACACACACCACTACCAGTGGACTAGCCCCCTGCTGTAGTCATTGCCCAAAGCTATATGGCCAAGAGCTACTGAAATGTAGAAGTGTATTATCATGTACAAAAAATATGCTTATGAGTAATTTCTTTTGCTTTTATTTTTTATGATTTTTATTTCATTCCTTTTGTTCCTGCAAACTGCCCAAGACCAGAACTGCTCCATAACTATATACGAGGGGCGTGCAATTAGTAATGGTCCTGACCCATTTCCCATAGCAGGAGATTAATGAAACTTGGCACAGTTATTAGTCTTTCTCTTCATAGGAATCACCCAGAGTTATGCATTTCTCCCATCGTTTGATGCAGCTCTGGACACCGATTTTGTAGGACACCCCAGGTTGGTCCTCCAACTGATGCCTCATCAATGGCACAAGAGGGACGACCAGGTCTGGGAGCTGTTTCCACAGACTTCCAGCCACGTTTGAATTCAGGATGCCAGCGTTTTACAAGGTCATATGATGGGGCATCATCACCATAAGTTTCATTTATTTCATCAAAAGTCTTCTTTGGTGTGCGTCCTTTCAAATACAAAAACCGGATCACTGCGCGACACTCAACTGGTTCCATTTCACACCTGGTCCATTTCGCACCTGACTAAGTTCAAACACCAGTAAATCAGAAACCACAATTAGTTCAGAGCTGTCTTTTGCAACATAACCCATAGAGATATGAATTATTACACATACAAAATTTCATTTAGATCAGACAACTGGAAGTGGGTCAGGACCATTACTTATTGCACGCCCCTCGTATAGTATAAGCAAATTGCTTCATTGCTCAATTTCCAACACCAATATGTAGGTGAGGTCGCTGATTGACGTGTGCTGTAACTACCTCCGGGAGGGACTGGAGCTGAAGAACCATCGCGCCATGCTGTCCATCGCCGACACGTTCGGCCTCACCCACCTCCGAGTCTCCGTGGATACCCACATCGTCAAGAACTTCCGGCTGTTCACGGAAGAACCGGAATTCATGGAGCTGGACTACATGAAGCTGTGCTCCTTCCTGGCGAGGGACGATCTGGAAGGTTGTTGGGAACTCTCTCTGTTTGACGTGGCGGCGCAGTGGCTACTGAACAAGCCAGGACGGCTGCAGTATGCACGGCAGGTGTGTTTGCTTGGTCAATGCTAGACATATTCTTTGTTGGTAGCCTCAAAGCCTAGCTAAGGTTGTAGGGGCAGTGGGTTGTTATCCACTATATGTTGAGGGCAGGGTATTGGGATGTGGAACCCAAGCCTCTTCAGATATTTTTTTTGCAATCTGCATGTACATGTACATGCACAGCACATGTTTACTAATTTTGCCCAGTTTTGTAAGAATTACAGTATGTATAATGGTTGAAAACTTTTTGCGCCTAATGCACCTGTGGATGTCTTTGCAAAAGTAACTTCATCAGGTTGATAGATCATAAGACATAGGCTAAGATGAGATTAACTGGTTGTGTAAAAATGTCCTGTGGATGTCCTCCATATGAACAAATCAACATGGCCTTACTAACAGTGCCACTGTGTCCAGGTGATGGCCTGTATCAGGTTTCCCCTGATCAGAGAAGACCTCCTGAAGGAAGTGGTGGAGTCACAGTACGACTTCATGAAGACAGACCCCACCTGTGAGCCTCTACTGGAGGAGGCACGGCAGTACCACAGGTGAGTCTCAGTACGGCTTCATGCAGTACCACAGGTGAGTCTCAGTACGACTTCATGCAGTACCACAGGTGAGTCTCAGTACGACTTCATGCAGTTCCACAGGTGAGTCTCAGTACGACTTCATGAAGACAGACCCCACCTGCGAGCCCCTGCTTCAGGAGGCACGGCAGTACCACAGGTGCTTCAGGAGGCACGGCAGTACCACAGGTGGATAAGCGACTCTTTTTACACCGCTGTTGCTTTATTTCCACCGTTTGGGGGACCGTCTGTCTTCTTCCTCAGGCAATTCCGACTGGTTGCACTGCAATTATAGGCGTCACTGCTTCCAGATGTTGTCACAATTTACGTGAAGTGTCTACATAATATTATACAGTTATACTGTCATTCAGTGACTCACCAACCTATTGTAGCACAGGTGCTTCATCTTTCTTTTTCAACAAAAAATTCATAATTATGCAGTCAACCTTACCCAAGAAGACCACTTGATGAGCATGAAATCTGGTCTATATGGATATGATTTGTAATGCTTGCAGTCTATGTCAAAATCATCTCTGAGTGAGACTCGGAACTTCTTGAACTCCTTGTTCTTTCACAGTAATGTCCTGATGCAGCCAGCCCTGCAGACTGCTCGCACACGGATCAGGAACACAAAGGAACACATGCTGGTGGTGGGCGGGGAGGGCGACTTGGGGGTCATGGACAGCGTTCTCGAAGTAGTCATGGAAGCCAAGGTGATGCGCTGGGATCGTCCCGCTTTACCCAAAGCCATGGCGTACCACAGGGTCGCGTCCTTGGACAACTTTGCTTACGTCGTTGGCGGACAGAACGCGGTGAACCACCCGGTTGATCTCGGACGTTCGGGAATCGGCGACGTTTTCAGATTCGACCCGAGGAGAAACGAATGGACACAGGTGTCGTCGCTAACTGAACTCCGGACCGATTTTGCCCTGGTGGAAGCCCGCGGGTACCTGTACGCAATCGGAGGTCGAAACGAGACGGAAAACTGTCTGTCGTCTGTAGAACGTTACAACCCCAAACAGAACCTCTGGTCAAGGGTGGAGGATTTACCGGAGGCACTCCATGGACATGCAGGGTGTAAACTTGGAGGGAACATCTACATCTCAGGTGGATTCTCTTTGGAGCTCATGATGAGGATAAGCAAGGTCTACAGGTATATGGCTTTATTCTAAAATCAAGTTTGTAGAGCTTGATGTTACCATACAGATAAAAGTTGGCTCATAGTGATAGCTGGCCAGCTCTTAAAGTGTAGTAGCATTGGCTAGTTGGGTGACCTTGGCTGCCTGTATTGTCAGCCGACGAATAAATGAAAAAAATCTTTCATCCCAAGTCAACTCAAACTTCCCAAAGATAAAAGGTAAAACACTCATGCTCACCGGGTAATGCTTTTTCATAAGTAGCCACATGTAGTGTTAGTGATACCCCTACACTTCTTGTTAAGTGTGTTGGGTTCTTTTACACACAAAGGTTTGACAGCAGAATGTTGCAGGGTTCCATCCAATGTCCTGTAATCTTTTAAAACAGTTTTTCTTTCACAGGTATGAAATTGACAGCGACTCTTGGCACGAAGAAACCGGCATGGTAACCAGGCGAGCGTGGCACAACATGGCAGCGGTCGGAAACAAAATCTTTGTCCTGGGTGGGAACGAGAAAAATATCAACGGAGAGCAGATCGACCTGAAGCTGGTGGAGTGCTACAACCCCTCCTCACGACAGTGGGCAGTGATGGCCAACATGCCTGTTCCACAGGTGGGTTATTTTTTTTTCATAACTGGTAAACCTGTTGTTGCTGTTGTTGTTCTTTAACATCTGTTGTTTTGCTAGACGTGGTTTTTTGGTGCTGGATAGCACATGGTGCATCAAGAGCTAAATACCAAGTAATTCTAGGAGAGTATCTGTGAGTACTCTTTATGTACTGGCCATGTACATCTTGGATCGAGATTGGACATAGGAATTTGAGTAAGTCCACCCCATTTTGCCATGTCTGTTGGCAGTTGGTGTTAGTTTTGGTGGACTATTATCCAGAGTAAGGCCTTTACACCAATTTAGGCAGTAAGTCTATCTTCATTCCTCCCTGAGTAAGTCCATTATCAGACCATTGGACTTACTGTGGGTGAAAAGAGGACTATGGTCCATGGTAAGCCGTTCATAAGTGCCAGGTTTGCAATGGTTAAATACCTTTCCTTTTTTCCAGAGCGAGTGTTCATGTCTGGTGTTGGAGGAGAAGATCTACGTGCTGGGTGGGTACCGCTGGGACACACAGCAGTTCCTGTCCGTCATCAGCCAGTTCGACCCCGCCAGGAACGAGTGGCGGATCTGTAACCACGGCCTTCCCGAGCCGCTGTCCGGAGTCGGCTGCTGCACCATGGTGTTCGAGAAACGCTGGTGGCAAGAGAGTCAGGAGGTCTCGGACTGACAAACTGCCGATCCTAATTTGAAATTTCATCTATCTGTGTTGTCTCCAGGATAAAAATGCCTTTAAAAGATGTCAAAAAATGGCTGGAGCCTATCCTCTGCTTGGAGAGTAGTACTAAGGAGCACCAGGTTCTAACTTGAAATTTCATCTGTGTTGGTAGAAGTCATTCATTCTGGAACCAGTTGAACAATTTTTGTGTTGGATACGGGTATTGCAGTTCAGCTTGTTTCTGAATGAATGATCCTGACTTAATGCCAGGAACGAGTGGCGGATCTGCAACCACGGCCTTCCCGAGCCGCTGTCCGGAGTCGGCTGCTGCACCATGGTACCATGGAACCAGGAGGTCTCGGACTAATGAACGCCCGGTCCTTACTTGAAATTTCATCTGGAACAAGTTGAATCCAAACATTGACACAAATTGACTGATCAGCTCCTGGACTCTTTGTCAATGTAAGTCCAACCTGTTTCAGAATGAATGAATCAGGAGGTCTCGGACTGACAAACACCCAATCCTAACTTGAAATTTCATCTATCTGTGTTGGTAGAAGTCATTCTGGAACAAGTTGAACAATTTTTGTGTTGGATACACAGTATTTCAGTTCAACTTGTTTCAACAGAATGAACAATCCTGACTGTACGCCAGGAACGAGTGGCGGATCTGCAACTAAGGCCTTCCCGAGCCGCTGTCGGGAGTCGGCTGCTGTACCATGGTGTTCGAGAAAAGCTGGTGGCAAGAGAACCAGGAAGTCTTGGACTAATGAATGCTAGCCTCCTTCGCAGGCTTTTTATTTTGCATTACTACATTATGACAGAGGTGAATGGAGCTATAGGATTAGTCTATTTAATATGTATGTATATATATTTGTTTTATTTGTGTCATTCTTTATTTGGTTCTTCAAAATCAATGGACAAAGCTCCAATATAGTAAAAAGAAAATACAAAAATATACTATATTATGTGATAAACCTGCTGAAATTTTTTGGGAAACATATTTATGAATGAGTATATACTAGGGTTGCTGTCTCTTTTTACAATGTTTTTTTTTAATGAAAGAATGGTGGGAATAGTTTTAACAATTGACACCTAGGTGTGATTGCCAATGCAAAAATCAGGACTGAAATTTCAATGCAATATATAAGCCAAGTCACAAAAAAGGCAACAGAATGATTGTAGTGCTGCTATACTCCACAAGTCTGTAAATATTTTATTGACTGAATAAAAGGTGAATCAAAGATGTGTATAAACGATATGTATTTTCAATGGTATTTTATTCACTTAATCTCTATCAGAACCAATCTATCTGTCATGGGAAAGGTACAACTACTTCAACATTCTATCATTTTACTTTAGAATTTTGAATTGCACACACAGCTCGCCTGCGTCTTATACAATATACCCTGGGAGAAGCTCGGCTAAAACGGACAGAGGTTTCCATCGTAATTTGGGACCGTGGCCTGATCTAACCAGCTGTCGGCCAATCAGAGAATTGTCTAAATGTTGTCTTAAGGTAAAATTGATTCTATTTTATGTCTTATTCTCTCCAGCGATATGTGAATCCTTGTAGAGAATAAGAACTCCATACGGACCTCATACGGGCTTTAATATGTGTGAGCCCGCCGTAAGAGACTTGTGTCTATCTGTTCACCATGGTGTCTTCGGACGTTTGGCCAGCCACTCCTTTATGCCCGGGTACGTTTTGATGCGTTCCGCAAGTGCGGCCAACTTTGGATAAGGACCGAGAACGTCCGGTTTCTCTGCGGTGATGTCGTCAGACAGGGACAGGAAAAACACGTCTGCGTGGGTCAGCTGGGGAAAGAAATAGTATTTTTTTTAGTTGTTAGATATTTTACCATAGAAATGTTATCTATCTTGGAGAGGTTTATCTATCTTGCTGTAGAAAACTAGCAATCTATGGTTGTCATCAGCATGACTGATCCACTACTTCGGATCAGTGACTGCAGGTGGTTAACAGGGTACAGTGTCCCAGGCGTCTTCGACCCCTACCAAAGTCACGTGGCCGTAAGGTCACGTGTCAACAGTAGTGGGTCAGCCTTCCCGAAGAAGGCTGTAGCTGTGACCCTAAGTTCAAACAATTGCAGACTACGAGGGTTGTTAAAAAAGTAATATCACCGTGATTAGAAAAGTGAAACATGTACAGTCAAATCAGTCTACAAGTGACCACCTCTACATATGGACCACCTGGACATAATATTCTCATTGGCCCAAGCATTAAGAATACTGTCTGGAGTTACCACCTGTCCACAGAGACCAGGTTTTCATTTATTCTATCTATTCCAGACAGAGGTTCTTATTATTACATTGTTAAAAAGCAAACAAGCATACAATTTCCTGATTGATCACGGGTAGGTTTGATTGTAGTTTGTCAGCTACATATTAGTCTCTGGCCCAACTACAGCATATCATATATAAAATCACACACTGAACTTCGGGTAGGAAAAGCTACATAAAGGCTGTTGTGCCTCACCCCATCGCCGACAAAGAAGCCGTCTCCACCGTTATTCGCCACAAGCAGCTTCTCAAAGTAACCCAGGAACTCTGGCAGCGTGGTGTCATAGAATGTCTTCTTCTTTTCTGCCTAAAGTCAGAAAGAAAAATACTAAAATTGAGAACGGGGTGACAAAACACAGATAACACGGATTGCAAAGCTAACCATCAGTGAATAATTTCATCAGTATTTAAGTACTGAAATCTTTACGAGTCGTCGTTTCGGGGACCGTCTGTCACGTAGTGCAATGCTTCTTGTTCGTCCGTCCGTATCAACGATGACCAATGACATCACGTTGTCCCTACATACACTGGGAGCCAGACAGGACCGGGTAGCTAGCAAGGTCTGTTAGCAAGTTTTGTTCGGGGAGCCAATGCAGTCAGCCCGACAATCTCACATGAGCACTCGGGGGGAGTTTAAGCCCGATCCCGGATGGCCTCCAGGGTATCCCTACAGGATTGCTAAACTTTATTATAACATTAAGGTGTACTCATTTATCTGTTATCAATCTTGAATAAGGCGACAGCGATCGTTGAAATTTTGATTTGTGTACACCGTAGTGATGGAAGAGAGTTAAGCATTGTACTATGATTACTACCAACACAGATGAGCTCCAATGAGCAATCTTACAACATGTCCGAGCTGAGCTGCTACCTTGGGATCGAACTAAGGCCCACAGTGAGATCCATGGAATTGGATTCAGATGGTTAAGCAGCGGGGTTTCGTAACCGCTAGGCCACAGAGATATGCAGACAGGAAAGTTGAAACATGCAAAGTTTATTTTCGAGTCGATCTCTGACTTACCTTCTTCGCCTCGTCCGGCTCGTACCAGACATAGTCCGCCATTTTGTTCACCATGTCCCCGAACCCGTCCACCATCATGTCGGCCCGGGCCTGCTCCATGTTCGTCTTTCCCGCCAGTCCTGCATCAAATACAGGGAATATATATACCGTTTATTGCAACAGCATTTTCGCGAAAAAATGCAGAATGTTTTCCCCGTAGGCTTTTGTCATGCTACTCGCGCACAATTGTAGAATTTCAGGTCTAGAGGTAGGATTCTTTATCTATATACTAGCGACTATACTACACTATATATATAGAAGGACGCCAAGCCAGGTTTGATTGCGCTCGTAAGTGTCGTGTTGTATGTCTTGCTATGCTGATACTTGAACACCCAATACACACAATGCTAACTACAATATACCAGGCTAGATACAATGGTCTATACAAGGTCTACAGAATGGTCTAGTTACAATTACAGTTACACAGATACAGCTATTCTACAATGTTACTACAGTGGAGCTACAAGATGCGTGACTACTGACCTTAACCCATGGCTGCAACTGAGACAGTTTGAATCTTGCCCCACGCTTAACTATTCTCAACAGCTAGTCTACTATTGGCTGCTATTTCCAGTCTGTTCTTAATATGGTTTGATCACATGGTCTACTTCTAAATATGGGCTGAACCTCCTTACATAACTAACTTCACATATGGTTTGGATTTATCCTACTAGCACAGTACTCTATCTATCCTCACTGTTACACAATACCATGATTGCCCTATAGTATTAAATTAATCCATATTGAAGTTTTCAACTGTCAGTCAACACAACAAATTGCTGACCTCGAATTTTGGCAATATGGATTATTCCAGCACAGATGAGCTTTCATGCTGCTAATTGCCCTATAGTATTGTGTTCGAGTAAATAAATGAGTAAGTCTAATTTTTGTGTCGGAAACTGCAGTTCAACTTTTATCAAGATTATACAACAAAGAACAGAGACAGGGTAAAATCATTAAGACATATGTAACATTTACATCAGAATCTTTACATTGTCTTATAGTGGGTTTTAGAGGCAGTATTCAAAGCTACACATTGATCGCTATGGGTTCGCTTAAAAGGCTGGGCTGTCTACCAGGCCAGGCTACCTGGCCTGTCTACCTGGCCTGGCTATCACGTCAGGCTGCTCAGATCCCCCCATTCATAGCCCCATCATATGGCACTCAGCCAAAATAGCTGATTGACAGGCATAGTAATTGCTAATCTCAAACCCTGCCAGTGACCTGATGCTGGCCTGTCCACCACTGGCTGGGTCCTTTGGGAATGTGTCTCAGGGAGGCCTTGCTTGCAGCGTGTCAGGAACACAAGTACCAGTACTGTGTGGGTGTATGTTTGTGGGTGTGAATGTGTGTGTGTTTGTGTGTAAGAATGGGCTTGCCAGCAACAGAAATTCGTTTCTTTATTGAACGTCTGTCTTCTAGAACAGAAACTATCTCAGCTTATGCAACAAGAAGGAAGTCAGCATATCACTGTAAAGCTGAACTTGTACTGACCAAGGGGGTATCATTACATGTACCTCCTTGTTCTCTATGCTAGTATGCCATGTTGACATATACAATCTCGGTAGTCACATAGCCTTTTTGAGGCTGTGGATTGTTAGCCACTGTACACTTTTTGGCGACGCCTCAGGGGCGAGCCTAATGTTTATAGTGTGCGACCGTTTGACAGGAATTCTAGGAATTCCGCAGGCATGCGAGGAATTTTTCTACGGGTATTCCCTAGGGAATTTGTTTTTGTGTGTGACCTTTAGTCTGTCTTGGGTATGGCGTATAATACGATGACGTGACCGATGTTATAAACCAGGAATTCATGTGTTAGATACTCGTTTCACCATCAAGTATACAGCACATTACATTTTTTAACAAATTACCCGATATTATGTATCGTTAGGGGAGAAAAGTGGGTCAGTCATATTTTTGGCTTGACCATTCGGCGTAATGATGTCGTGTATGTATGAGGATTGTTTTGTTTCGTTTGAAGGTTTTTATTTCATATCTTTCTGTTATATCATTTTGTATGGTTGTGTGACTCTTGATTCTTCCCTTTTTTTCATATTGCTGTGATGTTCATTTGGTTCCCAAACCATCGCGACAAAGGGGTGTACTTGTCAGTCGATTCTTCCTGTAACCTGGGGGTTGTCATGCCGGCGTTCATCTGTGGGGACAGATTGTGAGAGAGGATTGATATGAAGAATTTTTTGCAATAGTGATACTAACTTAGCAACTTTTGTATGTCTGGAGTTGTTGTATGTCTGGAGTTGTTGTATGTCTGGAGTGTTGTTTTCTGTTAGTTACAGGCAGTCGAAAGTGATGTAAGGCATCAAAGTAATTCAGATATAATTTATAGCAAAAGTGATACATATTGAATTACAACGCTTATATTGTCATGTCAAGTCAAAGTCCTTCCCGCTCCATGGTGCATAGGGCGGCGCCCATGTTCTTGCAGTAACCCTGGGCCAAACAACTGCAATTACTACAGCAGGGGGCCAGGACACTGGTTGTGGTGTGTGTTCAAATTTCATACTCTTTCCCGAATGCTGAGTGCTAAGCTGAGAAATTAGCACGACCATTTAACACGTCATACCATATTCGGCCGGGGATCGAACTTACCACGTACCGAATGCATGGCGAACACTTTTCCCACTCGTCTCATTGCACCGGCGATAACGCTTGTGTAGACAGACCACAATACTCGGGATGCTAACGTGTCGTTACTTTGACCGATGAGGTCTATTTCTCTTATAACCAAAGGGCACAAAAGTGCATTATCATTTACCTTTTGGTGTAGCCCGAGTTTTGAAACATTAAAGAAGTTACAGAAATAAAATGTACCGCCGTGAATAAGAAATAATGACACAACATATCCTTTCTCGGCTTGGCTTCGCACGAACGAAGGCACATCAAAATATCAATATACACGTCGGCCTAAAAGCCACAAGCGACGGCTATCGGGTCTAAAATGCAGTGCACTGTTACGTCGGGTGGCGTAAACCAGTATACAGAATATTTCGTCCAACAAACAAGTAAAACGGCTGCATTTGCAAGAGATATCCAACTTCTACGTGTGGAAGGGAGGTAAAGGTGATTGGAAAAGCATCCTGTATACAACGGCTATACCATCACTAGCCTGTAATAAGACAGAATGAAATAAGTCACAGGTACGCTCACCGCTATTAAACTGCTCGGTGGACAAGCTACCCGCTAAGGCCACAGCATGTTAATTTTGTCGGTCACTTGAAGAAGAGGCTGACTCAGATACGATAGATGCCGTATAGTTCATTCGGACCAGATGTTGATGTTACTAGGTAGCTAGCCTATTTTAGGAATAGAATATGTGACTAGACCATATATGTAGCATCGACCAATAATTCCCACGTCGATCCAACTTACATTCTGAAAATTACGTAAAGATTTGTAAGATTAAACACAGATACGTCATGCATTTACTGATGGTTAATGAGGGATTTCCGAACCGCGATTTTTATAACGTATCAACAGAAGTGTATCGACGTAACGGACGCGTGCCATTTTCCCGTTTGGAACGTCATAACTAGTAAACAGAAAGGCCAAAAACACGCATTTGAGCCTGTAACGGACTAGGAACAGTTAAGTGGAACAGTGATGGTACGCCACTCGTGACATTTCCTACCTGGGCCCGGTCGGGCTGTTTAAAGAAACAAAAAAAGTTTGTGCCGATAAATATGCACAAGGCATGCTTTTGAATCATTTTTGGTCCGTTTTGGGGTTTTTTTTCTGTCTTTCCTATCGTACTTTTCGTTCACCAAAGGTCCCCGACCGGGCCCCTTTGTGGAATTATGTAACGTTGGCCTTATCGGGAAAATGTTTGATATCTCTGTAATCATTTTCATATGTAGAACGAATCGTATGTTAGCCTATAACAAATCTTTGGAGCGTTTGCTCACCTGCAACCTTAACGATCATACTACCGAGGGAAAACAACGGCAGCAATGTTTCTGTTGAAAGAGTATTTTTCTTTATGTTCAAAATTGTTTTCTACTGTAGTGCTACGTCGGTTGAACCCATTTCCAGATTTTTTCCTGAATCTTTGCAGGCTGTAGTGTCAAGGCCAATGTCACCGGATGAATCTAATTAAAGCAACTGTCAATCCCTAGTGGTATGAACACTGATACAGCGTTTCTTTACGTCCAGTTGCTAGAATAAATGATCCAGTAGTCCCTAACTGTTGATAAAAATCTGCAAAACTACAACATCCCCATGAATTAATTGCGAATACATTTTTTATATAAAACATTGTTAAGTTCGGTACGTCCAAACTGTTCGGTTACTTTTTAGAACGGCCCATATTTACGTTTAACTGCACATCTGGCCGAAAACCGCCAGAAGTATAGAAAGACCTTGTGAACTAGTCTGACTGCCCCTACGGCCACCAGCTACCACATGTTTGTCTTCGAGGGGTTTTCGAGGACGAAATTCGCTAAGTTCTTATAGCGCTCAACCACGCTCCTTTTGGCCCCGACCCGGATGGCTTTCTCCTGCAGGCGCAGCAGTCCCGTGGAGTTTTGCGGGGTAGCGGTGAACGAGGGGGTCCAGGCACGCCTCCTTCGCCTTGTCCAGCTCTCGCTGAAGTGAGTTCTCCTAAAGAGAAAATTAAATGAAAACAACGTCAGGTTTATTTTTCAACTGCTCCAATTTTCCGCTCGCTGCCGCAATCATTTGGGCCTGGCGGTTCTGGCTGACACATGTTACCAAACCCGGGACGGTAGGGAGCCTTTGTCGGCACTCGACTGTGACGTGGTGGAATGTTATGATCGATTAGGGAATAATGAAGACTTGTTTCATGCTGTGAGAGCACGTTGCTGACACCCCGGTTTGTCTCTCGCTAGGCCTGGATGTAATTAGAAGCCCGGTGCGATAACTGTCTTCTCACGATTAGAAAATAAAGCCACCTGGGCGAAGCTAAAAACGTTTGGATTTGAAAAAGGCGAGAATACACTGAATACAGTCACCCTCTTTTAACCTGTGCTTAGAAATCTGCACAAGCTAATCAAGAGGTGGGGGAAACCGAACTGGGGTAGGTTAATTTTTGGACGGAAAAAACAGAGAAACTAATGGTTTTCTCGCAAGCGGGGAGAAACGACGTCGTTTTGTTGGTGCTGGTGGGGGAAGCCAAACTTTCCTGTGTTGTATTTGTGGGTGAAGTTTTCAACTTAGGTCGCACTATGTACCAAGTCAGCGAATAGGTTCGTACTTATAAAATCGACTGGGGGATAACTAATACGTGTTTCATTCGTTTCGTGTCAAGCCATGCATAGGTCCTTTCTCACACGCCGGGAACAACTCATGTCTTTCATGTCCGTCATAGTTACCAACTTCAAATCCGATCAGCTAAGGAAACAAACTCGTTTCCTCCGTTTCTGCGGGGATACAACGTCAACCCGCCCGTTCAGGAAAAAATGTTGTTTTTCCGGTTCTGTGGGGTGATGTAACTTGAACTCGCCCATCCTAGCAAACAAAGTGTCGTTTCTTCCTGTCTGTGGGGAGATACAACTTCAACCCGCCCGTCCAGGAAATACAATGCCGTTTTTCCGTTTCTGCGGGGAGATGCAACGTCATGCAACTTCAACCCGCTCGTCCAGGAATCAAAATGTTGTCTTTTCCTTCCTGCGGGGAGATACAACTTCGACCCGCCTGCCTATACTAGGAAAACAAAGTGTTGTGTCAACGTTTTTGCGGAGGCTACCACTTAAACCTGTCCTGCCAGCACTATACCGCATTGTTTCGTTCGTGTCCGCGGTTGGCCCTTACATCAAGTACTTAATACATCTTTCAAAACCCAGGTGTACGAAAAAAAACATTCCGGAAAAACCGTACTAACCTCGAGATCGCTCTCGCTACCGGAGCTTGAGTCCTCCTCCAGTGGGGCTGGCTTTGCCTTTTTGGCTGGCGGAGGGAGGCCGGACGAACTGGTGGCGTCGGGTCTCTTGGGGCGGTTCGTCGGTGGGGTCCAGAGGTTTGCGACCGCCTGGGCTGCGGTTTTGCCGGCCTTAGATGATCGGATCGGCTGCCTGGGTGCCGCGGCATCGTTGGCTGCCATGATCAAGAAGTGCGCCAAGCGGACGATCGTCTCGTGTGCCTTGAGGTCCTTTCCCGTCATGTCTAGGAGGAAACCGGAGTTCTCTCCCGTGAGGGTCTCCAGCCGCTCCGCCAGCTCGTCGTCGCTGAGGCTTCGGGGCGGCACGTCGGCTTCGAATCTAGCAAGGAGAGCCTCCTCCAGGAGGGGAGCCTCTCCCCGCACCGCTTTAACAACATCTAACAAATTCTGCCCCACAAGGGTGGCATCTCCGCGCAGGACGGGTGGAGCCGGAGCGCTCATAGTGAGGTCCGTGCCAGTCCAGTTTGCGACACGGAGTGAGCCCACATGTAAGGTTTGTTGCATCTAACCCGCTCATCGCGCGAGACTTAGAAATGGTGAATCCATATGGTCTTAGTTACAGGGAAGTCATCACGCGATGTCACCGCGTGACACGAGCGGCACCCAGTAAGGCCACAGTAAGTACATTTTGTGGGTGACATACCTGCAGACTCCAAATTTTATACGATAAAAAAACAAGATGAGTAAAAAACAAGATGCCTAAATTTTCAAAATGGATATAAAAACCTTGTAACAACAATATTGTAGTGACAAACGATGGTCACCTATCACTTTGAGCCAACAAGTCTTTTATTCCTGAATTTCAAGCAGGCACAGTGCGCAAAGTGCCTTTATAATAGCCAACATGTAGGTAGCCTGGATACCATACCCCAACCTCAAATATCTTTCGTGATACTTGAGATCGGGCTGGGGTTTGGATACCAGGCTAACATATAGGCTACCACAGTCACACAGGTGTTACCTCTACAACTACGAACCAAGTTTCACTTCTACAACTTCACTCATGACTACCTTAGGAGTGTCACTTCTACAAGTACAATCAAGGCTACAAAGAGGACATATTTTCTATTTCAGTATTTTCTCGTCATTGAAACATGTCTTGAGGAGAAAGATGTCTTCCATAAAATCTACTTACTGTTACCTAATCTTAGGTGAGGCGAAATGGTCAACACATGTTATTCAATTAAAAGAACCAATACATCTCCTCATTGGGTTAAGTTTATGAAACTCGAGTAAGATCTTCAAAACTCCTCAAAGTTAAGGGATATGTTACGGTCACATTACCCTGAACCGGGCGGTCGGGCAGCTCTCGGGAACGAATTAAAAGTATTATATAAAGGTCTGAAAACACGCAAACTGTAAAGAAAATAAGTCATGACCATAATTTGTGAATTGATAGACAGCTATATTTTTAGTTTTTGTTTCCGGCAACATTCCGACAGTATCTACCATTTGGGGGGTCTTTCACTCTAGTAACAAGAGGTCGAACTCGAAATTTTAGACGCATACCTTCTTCTAATACTCTCATCTTGTGTCATTGGGTAGGTTTCGAACTCTGTTAATCTGAAACAGAGTTTGAACTCAATCGCAAATTTCAGCTGAAGCTTTTCTTCATAGCTATAATAGTGATGTTTTGGGCGCATGCGCAAAACAATTAATTAGCTGCTCGAACTTTCACCCATGTGTAGCAAGTCTGTTATTACGTTGAGCGGCCCAGGGGGTCACGTGGTGAGAGCACGTGACCATGGGCGCGCCCTGACGTCAGCTAGGCCACGCCCCGCAGCGCTCGCGTTAGCTCCGCCTCCAATTGAAGTAATATAAGGCGCGGTACGTGCTAGTTAGGCTAGGAGCAGACCCAGGGACAAGGACATCCGCACCTTCCGCCGCCGTAGTTTAGTTAACCGGGTTAGTTAGTATCATCCGCCGCAACTCTGTCCAGGTATCGTATCTTGTATTAGTTGTAGTATTATATCATCACATTCGTTCACTTGCATAAACTGTAGTATACAATCGGTCGTAGTAATAAAGATCACATCAAACTGTACACTGAACCCTGGTCCTTCGCTATTTGTGAGAGTGTTATAGCATAGACGCGTCATACTGACGTATAGATAAATGCC
>NC_049981.1:21074546-21094366 GCF_000003815.2 Branchiostoma floridae | reverse complement strand
AGCGCATCACGTTATTGTTGGGTGGAGCACTGATCAAATTTCGTACGCGTACGCTCCCAGGCTCAGCATGGCAGCTCTGTTTCAACAAACTGCCCACGGTATAGCACAGTAAACATGAATACACTCTTCATGCCGTGTAGGCTCAAATATCAAGATGTACTTGAGATACACAGCAGGACTGGTCCGACCATTTTAAAGCTAAGGGCACAACCCGCCGTACGTGCAACTGCGTGGTGTCTACGTGCCACAACTGGTGCTGGTAAAGCTAAGGACACAACCCGCCGTACTTGCAACTGCGTGGTGTCTACGTGCCACAACTGGTGCTGGTAAAGCTAAGGGCACAACCCGCCGTACTTGCAACTGCGTGGTGTCTGCGTGCCAAAACGTGGGAAATCGCACAGAGATTGTACAGGCGTGGCGTGCAGACCACATACTTACACCTTAGCTTGCGCAACCTTGCGAGAGACGTGCGTTGAGACGTACTCCCTCCCTGCTCTTACCAGTCCTTCGCCACGTTTTCAGAAAAACGTGGCGGACGTGACCGCCAAAAAACGTACGGACAAAAAGCACGTACGACGAGTTGTGCCCCTAGCTTAAACGGGCTGCTAACTTCAGCTCGGTCTTGCTGATGGGGCCCTGTGGACGGTTATAATTGTTACTTAATTCGAGGTAAGATATGGTCAGTGAGATGAGATCGGCCCTGTTGTGTTTTATAAGGTCACCTAATAGCGTTTGACGGTTATTGCTTATGAGATCCTATACTGGTGTTCCCATAACTGTTGGTAGGCATAATTTGACAAGATGTTAATGTTTTGAAGGCATAATAGACAAGTAAGACACGTCCTAGTCACAAAGAGGTTTGATTAGAGGATGTAGTGCTAAAAGATGACAAAACAGGACAGCCCACGATACAGAGCTAGTGATGTCCATTTTTTGACGAGCATTAAAGTTGGGTATCACCGTCCTACACATGGTTTAGCGGTTTCTGTGTTTGTTCAGGCCTAGTTGACAGGTCAGAATACATGCGTTACTGATAACAAGAGCCACCCTTGAGAGAGGTCCACGAGGAAATAAGTACCACATTATCGCCTCCCCCTTCCACGGAGATGTAAACAAACCGCCACTGATTACTAGAACAGAACCACTCACACTCACAGAACAGAGCAGAACCACCGCGACGATAATCACGCTCATGCAAATGCATGACATGTCTCTTTTTCCCTACATAACTTTAAACTAAGATGCCCCATCTCATGTTTTCCCTGTAGCGCCCAGCGTCCGTTAAGGGCCCCGGCCACCCACCTCACCAAGCGGCAAGCTTATACAAATCATCACATTCATCACACAATACGGCTAAGTAAAAGGAAGGCATACATGACATCTATACACCAGATATTTCTAAATACAATCCAAATCATATGAGTGACCAACTTACCTCCCCTTTTGTCAGTTGTTTTGTAACAAAAGATAATGTGCTGCATAGTTATTCTGCCATAGACGCACGGCAAAAGCCACCACGTAGGTCACATGGGAGGGCACCCCGTGGCTGGCATGGGCCCGACGAACACGTGTCCCGGCGGAAGAGGCGGTACCCTCCAGATTGACGTGAACCCGACCTCACTACCCTTCCGGGACACCAAAACGTTCATCGCTGGGTCACTGCACCAAAACGTGGACGTATGGGAAAAACTAGCAAAATTCTTGGGACAAGGGCCTGGAAGTCCTTGTTTGGATAAAGAATGAAATTCAGGATAAGAAATTCTTCGCCCCGCGTTTGAGGGTAGCTTTAGAGGGCAGACGTAAAAGTCGGAACAGGTCATCGACCCGAATTGCCACCGAAGTGACACGTACACCGAGTAGCACGGAACAAAACTAAGTCGGTATGAACAGTGGCTTCTGCATAATAATAATCACAATAATCATAATCACGTCCTACTCTCGCGGAGAGTATTCCAAAGTTGGAAGTCCCCGATGAAGGAGTGTCCGTTTGCGTTTTAATCACAGCTGGCACGTTTAAAGATCCACGAAACGCCAAATCTTTGACCCGTATTTCAACGGAACCGAGAAGTTTTTACCCGCAAGCACCAAACTACCGTAACTTGGTTGTATCTTCTTGGTATGTCACAGAAGGTCGTTCAGCTCTTGATCTTTAAGCAGATGTTATAGAATGGCTTATTCATACACCTATAGATGTCAACATTGCGGCGTTGGCCAGATACCTTGCTTCCTTGGAACCGATGACATAAAATTGATTACCCGAAACCCAACACTTATCTGGCCAGGCGCAGATTATTGCACAATATCAATGTAACATGTAGCATGCTTGAAATAAACTTTCTAATTTCAACTTTGTTAATTGTTTTGATATTTCTCTATGGTAATATTTAACTTGTGCGAGGTTATATGCATCTTACAAACGAGACGTTTAAATAATGCCGTAATTGCGCGCGCGTTCAGCTAAGGTTGTCGTTTGTCTAAAGTACAAAGCTGCGGTGGAATTTTGCGGTCCCCCTGTAATTAGAATCTATAACATTGCAAATTACACTAATTGGGTAACGTTATATTTCATTGCTGCATATGATCTGAGCATTTCCACACCGCCATGGACCATGTTACGAAGCGACATCCTTCCTGTTGGCCATGATCACCTTGGCGTACAGCCATGTGTACCTTTGGTCCGCTCAGAGAAGTCGCTATGTTTGTGCCATTGAATCAGTCCTTTGTACTAAAATGGTTAGTAGATGTAGTGATGTGTATATCGATTAATTGCCGTAATCTACGTGGCCACAGATTAGCAGGTTGGAACACCTACGTAGAGGGAAGATGGCTACAACTACGGCTCTACTGGTGGTGTATTTCCTGCTTGCTGTTGTCGTGACAGTGGAATCAGCAGGTAAGAGTTCTTTGTTTGATACATTTCACAGTCGGAAGGGACGCTAAGCCTTTAGATTCGGTCCCATGTTTGTTGGAACCTCAGGGGTCAAACCACTTCACGTAAAAGAAACAAACACCATAGGCCACGCTTCATAATGCCGAAACAATAGACCTTCACAATGCCCGGAGTTCTGAAATCTTTCTCTAAAGGGGCTCAATCTTTTTGTATAACTAGGCATTGTGAAGATGTTTAGTCAAGGGTAACGAACGTCAATAAGACAGTTATCCACACCAATAACAGGATAGAATGATATAAATATATATATATATATAAGTTTTATTTGAAGACAAGTAATGGTAATAGAACGTTTTTCAATGAATTTCATTCTAAACTATATAGTTTGTAGCGTTATGTGTTCATGGGCACGAGGCAAAGTTTGTACAAGAAATCTCATCCGTTTCCAATGCAATTTCGTAACCAAAAAGTTTCAGTGGACGAGCACGCTCACAGCGTGAGACGTAACACCAGAGAAATTGGAGGGGCACCGGAGGTCGAAAAGAACCCACAGTTTTGGAACAACATGGCGAAAACCTCCATCCAAGACGCCTTGCGAATCCAAAAGAACCACAAGACGAAGGTTTGACATAAGGAACAGTCTTCCTTATTTTCGTCATTGAAATCTTCGAGTAAAATCATTTTTTTCAAGTATTAATTAGTACCCAGTGTGAGATGTACTATCTCTACTGAATTTCATTTGTAGCTTTTCCCTTTTCAAGACTTTTTAAAACTTGATATTTTCGTTTTTAGGTTGCCAAGAATGTGGTGCTGTTCCTAGGCGACGGGATGGGTGTGGTCACGGTGACCGCAGCACGGATCCTGAAGGGTCAAAAGGCGGGAAACCCTGGAGAAGAGACCGTGTTGAACATGGAAACACTGCCACATGTGGCGTTGTCCAAGGTAACGTAATTTCCAGCTCACATACTTTCGCCTTTATTTACCTGAAGATTTAAACCCAGGTAATGATGTCCTATTTTATGCTTAGTTTATAGAAAGAATCAACACGTGTTTCACAAACAAAATACATCAACAATACTAGCAAACATGATGACAACACAAGAAAGAAATCGAAGATCTCATACATACAATATTCAAAATTTTCTAAATTACCGGGCAATATAAAGTAATAACAGCTGTGTCACTTGTAACGTATTGATGTTTTTAGAACGTTTCTATATCGTTTTTATTCCAGACCTACAACATAGATGCCCAAACGCCGGAAGTGACGGCCACCGCGTACCTTTGCGGCGTGAAGGCGAGGTGGGCAACACTCGGGTTAGACGGCAGGGCGCGGAATGAAGACTGTAGCTCTTCAAAAGGCAGGGAAGTCCCGTCAGTTTTAGCCTGGGCAGAGTATGCAGGTGGGTTTCCAGGATTTAGTTTTGAATTTCATTTGTTTTGGTAGACAAAATCATAGTAGAATTTAACACAAAAGGAAATAAGACACCGAATCGGGGCACGACACCAACTTCCAACAAATTGCTTACGTGACGTGTCCATTGCTTACGTGACGTGTCTGCAAGGTCACGTGCCCAAGGATATCTGGACAGACATTCTGAAGAAGACTAGAACATAGTTGAAGACTAGAACATAGTTGAAATAAATGTCATATCATAAATCAACACTATTACTTTGCTCTGAAACTTGCCTCTGTATTACGGACGAAGGTAAGTCCACCGGTATCGTGTCGACAGCCCGTGTAACACACGCCTTCACGGCGGCAGCCTACGCTCACACGGCCAACCGCCGGTGGGAGGTGGACAGCATTCTCCCGCCTGAAGCTATCGAGAACGGCTGTAAGGACATCTCTGCTCAACTGGTTGACGACAATCCCGGCATTAAGGTACCGTCATGTAAAACCCGTGTGGTTTTGACGCTATTCTGAACGTCTTCTAACCTATGTAGACCAGACTTTTGGTGCTTTTCTGGGATGGGGTGGGGGCTGTTTAACCTGATTTACCGTCCCTAATGACATGATCCGCCATCTTTGATTTTGAC
Organism: Branchiostoma floridae; assembly: GCF_000003815.2. Taxonomy (NCBI): domain Eukaryota; kingdom Metazoa; phylum Chordata; class Leptocardii; order Amphioxiformes; family Branchiostomatidae; genus Branchiostoma; species Branchiostoma floridae. Next base: position 21,089,436 of record NC_049981.1, on the reverse strand, counting down.
CAATGACGTCACCAAATTAACATAAATTATGAATACATAATCATAAGTGTAACATTACATAGGATGTTAATGCTATTGGAAAACAATTGTGGTCTAGCAAGAAAACGTTGAAACGTCATTATCTAAACCGAAATTAATAAATTTGGTAAATCTGCCTGTCAGAAACCCGGGGCGTTCGTTCGTTCGTTCGTCCCATAGCCCTGATTAATCAGCCGTAGGGGCAGCACAACATGTTGTGCTGACTCAACAGGCTTTTAGTCCCCTGGCGGCGCCTATCTCCTCTCCGGGGCATGGTGAATGATGTAAATCACCGTGTGGCTGATACGACACGAAGGTTCGCCAGGCCTCCGTCCCGGTGATTTGTAGTGAATCACCAACTCCAGGCAGAATGATTTGCTCCATCGCACACCGCACCATCGCACGTGTGGGGGTTCTTTAACGTGCATGGGGTGTGACTCTCCCCATACACGGGACCTCCATTTAACGTCCTATCCGAGGGACGACCCATTTTTACCTGAGGAAAGTGAGGAAAGTCGTGTAAAGTGCCTTTCCCAAGGGCACAAGATCGGTGGCACGGTAGGCGGATTCGAACCCGCAACTCGGTGCAAATCCGGACATGCTACCGCTGCGCCACGCGGTCACCACGAACTCGGGGCGATGGCACGAAAAATAACAAGCTCATATATTTTTATCATAAAGTTGTTGCCCACAATATTTCTCACCAAGTTACGTAGCTGTAGCACACGTCGTTTGGTGGTTATACGAAGTCAAAGTTGTCGCGGGCATTGTTGTCCCCTCCCCCTGTCTAGATAGGGCTATAAGTGATGATGTTTACAGCGACATCGTGACAATGACCTTGTGCACATGTTTTCCTTTGACCTTAACGTATCAAAAAAATGTAAGTAAAAGAAGCATGTGACATCTAAAGCAACAAAAGCATGAGTCATTGCTCCTTAACAGGTTATCCTTGTCGGCGGACGCAGGCACTTCCATGCCGGTACCGACCCGGAGTATCCGACCGACCCCGGATCTAACGGTGTCCGGAGTGACGGCAGGAACCTGGCGCAGGACTGGCTGTTCGGGAAGACATCAGCGCGTTACGTCTGGAACGGGACGGACTTCCGGACCATCAATCCACAAACAATGGACTATCTTCTGGGTAGGTTTTTACCATGGTGGTAAATGTAGGTTTTGTCTTTGATTTTACTTTGCCAAACAAATTTTGTAAAAAAAAATTATATAGAGGTTCATGTAAGGATGCACCTCTAATCTCGTTACTACATGCCGATTTTTACGTACCAGAAGGCATCAAAGGGATTTTGCTATTGCAACATTTTTGTACACAGGTCTTTTTGAACCGAGTCATATGAAATACATGACAGACAGAGATGGTTCACCATCAGAAGAACCTACCCTAGCGGAAATGACGCGAACTGCCATCCAGATACTGCGTAAGAACAGAAACGGCTTCTTCCTGCTCGTGCAAGGTATTTCTGCAGAAACCAGTCATTAACAACGAAGCATGCTTTCAACTTTCAATGTTTACATAGGCAACTTAATGTGATATAGACAAAAATGGGATAATCTCTTTTGGGGACAATAAAACGTTTGAAATTTATGGCATCTCATGGATCGATCCCGCAAGGCGTTACTGAACCACACAACGTCTCAGAGACGGCTGCTAGGGACTACCTTGTTGCGATCTTAAAATGACTAAATAATATGGAATTTACTGCCTAATCGTCATAGAAGAATAATTGTTAAGTTTCAGCTTACTTTCTTTTTCAGGTTCTAGGATAGACCATGGACATCACGAAGGCAAAGCCGTAAAGGCCATCAACGAAGCCGTGGCATTTGACGATGCCGTAGAGGTACATTATATTTTGTTAACTTCAACCACATTTTCCAGGTAGTATGAATAGCAGGTTAATGATGTTTTTTTTCTGTTTGACGCTGCAGGTTGCTAAAGACCTGCTGAACCTGGATGAGACTCTCATCGTCGTGACGGCTGACCACGCCCACACTGTCAGTCTGGGAGGCTGGGACACGGCGAGAGGCAGCCCCATATTTGGTAGTTTCACCATTTTGATCTCTCGATGATTTTGTTTGTTTGTTTGGAAGTTGACCTGTTTTGGTAGAAATCACGATCACTTGAGGGGTGAATTTCTTCTAGCAGTTGTTTGAGGAAACGCATCGGGAAGGAACGGACCCCAAACAAGCTGGATTTATTTTACTCACTGCAGTGTCAATTACAGGCGCTAGGATGAGCCTACAAACGACTGTCAAGTTGCTCGACTTGTCCTAATTTTTGTAATATGGAAGAATGTAAATATCGAAGGAAGCAACAACGTAGTGTTCATTGTGAAAACTTAGTCATCTTCAAATTTTATTGTTCTGACGTAGGCAAGTTGGACCCGGATTATGTTGTCGAAAGCGTCGGCGATAAGCTCGTCCCAGACGGCAAGCCGTACACGGCGCTTCAGTACGGCACCGGGCCGGGCTACAACATCTCCGCTCTTCGCGAGGACATCACGAACGTGAACACAGGTACGAGACTTAAAGACAAGTACGAGATTATAGCGACGGGACCAATTGTGAATGGCGAAATGTGTGATCGTCGCTTGTACCATTGCTGGGGGTATCGTCATTGACAAATATATCTAAAAGTGTTACAGCTTTCTTTCTCTCCGTTGGATTAAATTGACAAAGGTAAAAAGGCAAATAATTGAATACTTTTCATAATGATTATACGGTCTGATAAACTATTCTTCAGGCGTGGGAAGCAAGTAGAAAAGGGCCACGTGCTTCACGTTAAAAGACAAAAGTAAAACTGGATCATTCTGTCCACAGCAAACCCAGACTATGTGCACCAGAGCGCCGTACCCATGATAAGAGAGAGTCATGTAGCGGAAGACGTCGCCATCTTTGCTGACGGCCCCATGGCTCACCTGTTCCACGGCGTGCACGAGCAGAACTACATCGCTCACGTCATGAAGTACGCGGCCTGTCTGGGGGAGTACGCGGAGGATTGTGATCGGGAAGAGAGGGTGGCGTCTGGAACCGCTAGGGGGAGCTTCAGCACTGCAGTGGTGCTCTTGTCCATCATTCTGCAGCTTGCGTGGGTCTAAGGGTACAAACTACTTAGAATGATGAAATAAATCAATTAGCCTGATTCTTTCTTTTCTAATAGCCATAGTTTATCTTAGCATATCAAAGAAATCCTAGTAAAATCATTGGTACGTAAGTCTCGTACTGACATTTAATCTTAAAATTTGTAGTCCAACTTGACTTCATTGCAATATGCATGTTCTTACATGCAGTATGGACCATGTCACCGTAGGCCTATTTCCTGCATGCGGCTTATGCCATGATACCATCTATAGCATGAAAGATTGCTCCCCCGGGATTCTCGGGCTCACTGGTACTGTCTATATATGGATAAGACATTTAGTGACGAGAGAGAATACACGTGTGAGGTACCATTAGTATCATTTGTAGATCCAGAAGTGTAATAGTTTGGTAGTTCATTTTAAATTAAGTGACAATAATAGCGTGGTAGCCATGAGTTTAGATGTAGTGTGTGATACAAGGCTGTTAACACACCAGTGTCACTTTCTGCACTTCTTGAATACAGAATAAAAAAGTTACTGACTGTGAGACCATGTTTTGTCGCTTCAATCCCTTTTACAACCATTATGGTCATATACACCTTTCCATGGCATTGGGACGGCGGTCTCGCCGCGCTCTCTCTGCGACCTAAACTTCGACATATTGCTCAACGAATTGTATAGAAAAGAGACTGTGTGTGTTTTGTTGTCTTCTCGGTCACACTTTTACATTTTGTATGATGTATCCAGTGTGAAAGCGAAGGATACACATATCCTATTTAGGTCGCAATGAGAGCGCATCGCGATCACCGGCTTGTGGAAAGGAGGCCTAATTTGACAATGTAGCCGTTTCGGTTTTCCCTGCCAACATTTTTCTTTCCTGGCATTCTCACATTAGATTTGATTTCTGTGTGGAATGTCATCCACACAATACACTTGCTGCAGCCTAACTCATAAAACATTACTTAAGTGTTAAAAACACTTCCAGACGTCTTGTCTGCCCAACTTCGACGCGTGACCGCCATTGCCTGTCCCAAAGCTACTGTACTCGTCTCTCTGCATGTGTAGCTATGTCCACACGGGACCCTTCCACAGGAGGGTGCACGGGTTGGATGGGAACTCACGGTCCCAGCACGGGGCTCGCCCACGTGCGTGTGATGAGGACAGAACTGGCGTGTTTTATTATGGAATGGATCACTCTGTCACATCAGAACACCCTGCATTGGGGAAGATAACGCAACCATGGTGTTTCCACTGTTCCTCTGTGTGTCGTCACAGAGGAAAAACACTGCAGCTGATAAGTTTGCAGGCGTCCACGGCTTTAACACCGTTGTAGTTTACCACTGTGAAGATTACGTAAACGATGGTTTTAATTAATCCTGGATTTACACATAACCAACTGATATTGAACATAGTAATTCATGCGTCTATTAGTTGCATTTTAATAAACCATTTCAATTTAGATACCGAGCTCAAGGTTTCATGTGTAAACACAAGCTTGTGTAAGGTAGGCCTTTTCCCATCGCTTTTGGCTTGCATGCGATGTGTACAGATTAGGTAGATCTAGAGTTGATAACCATTGCGGTCACGTCCATAGCCCGCTCTCTTCGTGTACAGCACAAATGATCATTTAGTGCTCAGCTGCTGCACTTCTATGCCCAATCAGCCCAACTCAGCCTTGCGCTGTTCCAGGACGTCCATCGCAGACTTAGGGTTGGGGTCCTCGAGCTCGATGGGCTGCTTGTCTGCCGGCGGATCCTTGTCAACCCCCTGGCAGTGCTTGCCGTATTGGCCCGCCTTGTGACAAGACAGCGGCTCGCCACAACCAGAGCACTTCTTCACTCTTTTCGGGGTCCTCCCCATGATTAAGGTGGAAGGAGGAAGGGAAGAACGGAGGTGACGGAGAAGAAATTGCGGAGACTCTCTGATGCAGCCTGCTCCCTAAGATCTGATGGCGGGAGTGAGTGGGGATCCCACGTGTGAGTTAGACCCTGAGAGCGACTGCATCCAATTAACAACTTTGATCCCCGGGGGGGCCCAAAGATCCACTATTAGGCTACGTCAGTAGGATTATATAAACTGATGCGAGCGTGCGAATAAAAAGTTGGGCAGAAAAAGTTGCCTTCCTTAGAAGTGAAATTTAAATGGTCAGGAAGATTGAACAAACGACTAAACACACATAATATGCAATAAATTCTATATTCCTGTTCTTCCAAATCTTCTTTTTTTGACGATGGAATTCGCTTTGGCATTTTATATCATCCATTGTGCATGTTTTGTTCAATCTACAGTATATATTTGCTCATTTTACATCTGCTTTGTATTATCTTAATTATGATTATGTGGTTGAAAACATTTTCCTTTTGACTACCGAACGTTTATGCACGCGTGGATGTCATCCATATAATCAAATCAACATGGCCTTAACGAGGCATTCAGCTGAAGGCAACGAGGCATACAACTGCCCTAGCCTTCGAATTCTGTACCCCGGTTACTCTCAGTCTGTGAGCACGTGTCTACCGACAGTAAAATGCACGTCCACTCCGTGAAAACAAGCCTAGCCAACGGTGACCGTTAGTAGTCTAATATCCTGTTTTGGTCCTTCACCAGGCCGTGACACCACAACAGTATAGAATCCACATGTAAAAATATGATAACTTGGACAAGGGTATAGGACCAAGCTCCCAGATTTATACACCAACAACTACGGATGCTAGTGTCATTGCAGTAAAATGCACAGCTGGTGACACTTAAAGAAAATAAAAATGCAGACTCAATGTACAAAATGACAAATAAACTGGTGAACATGACATCTACTGAGAGTATCTAATACCAGCTGAGAAAAGAACAAGAAATAGCCATGCCTCACATACCCAAGCTATCAAACCAGAATTGAGAGTTGAATATGGCTGGATAACCGTCTATAGGACAGTTTTCAGCTTACCGTTTGAGGATAAATGTCAAAATACGAATATGTTGTGAACAAACCTTTGTACACGACAAAATGGAGCCAGTTTCTTCCCCGAACGATATCAATTACATTTGAGACTAGAAATCGGGACTGGCGACTTAAGGCCCCCTCTCACTTGACGTGCGGCACGCTTGCGGCATGGCTGCGTTCGTTCACTGCGTCACTGTTTTGTTATTTTCTTCGAATTTTTATGATTCAGATATTGTGCAATACGTAAAAGTATAACATAAAAGACGACAAAATATACAACAAATAAGAAAATTCGTTCTTTATCTCTGAAATTCGTTGAGCATCTTCCGAACGCAGCAATGCCGCAAGCGTGCCGCACGTCAAGTGAGAGGGGGCCTTTACTCTAATCTCCTGGACAAATATGGTTTCTGGTGCACGACTATTAATAGTAACACTTACTGGTGAAAAGCAGTGTTTATGTGGAGTTTTGCTGATTGTTTGCTAAAAAAACTGGAAATACCTCATGCAAATATCACGAGAAGCCGCCTGTGGGCCTTGAACAAACGGTACAAATAATTCGATCTGTCATTTACCAAGACGGGGAGTGCTCTCATACAGCGAGAGTTGCAGTCACAGCGTCGTATTGCTGTATTGTAATTTTTTTCAGCACCAAGGACAGGGAAGACAAAACGATTTGATGAACAAAACGTATCTGATCTGTCATATGATATAATATCCAAAACACAAATATAACTGGGACCTAAGCTTATTATTGAAACGTTACCTCGTTGAAATTATGCCGTTTTTCTCTGTGATTTCGTTTCTGGAAGGTTCGTTATTGAGATAAATCCTGCATGTTGCCATTAACATGGACTCTGTTGACACTCATGGTTAATGTACATATTCAACATTACTAAGAAACGAGAAGAAGCCGAAGAAATGTATTAGACTAGTTATATTTCAGCCATACCATAGGTATGGTGAAATATATTGTATTCGTAATGTTTCTTTCTTTTTATATTGCAATCCATACATAGTATGGGATTGCAATATATTGTTTTTGCTGAGTCTCTTCTCCTCCTGTCAAAATCTTCAAGTTGATTCAACTTTTTCATTTTTGGATCAAATGAGTTAAAATTTGGCAGGCTGGTAGAAATAGCAAATACCCCCAGGTGTTTTTTTCACTTTCTTCATAGAGGCCTTAGAATTTATGATATTTAGGGTTTTTGGTCATTTTTAGACCAATTATGTATATTTTGGGACCCTGTGCCCTGGTATTACAACCTAATGGCCTGAAATTTGGTACAGAGGTGCATTGGACATATGACCACAGGACCCCATCAACATTTTTGTCATAGATTACTTAGAAATTAGTTATTTTGGGGTGTTTTGGCCATTTTTTACTAAAAATGTATATCTTTGGCTTCTATGCCCTTGTATGGAAACCAAATGACCTGCAATTTAGTACATAGGTGCATTGGACATATGAAAACAGGACCACATCAACGCTTTCGTTATCGATCATTTCAAAAATGAATTATTTTGGGTTTTTCGGCCATTTTTGACTAAAAATGTTTATTTTTGGCTCCTATACCCTTGTATGAAAACCTAATGACCTGAAATTCGGCATGAAGGTGTGTCTGGTATGTGCCCACAGTACCTCATTTTCACTTTGGGCATACATTACCTTGAATTGTTGAATTTTGGGATTTTTTGCCATTTATGGACTAAAAATGTTAAGTTTTGGCTCCTGTGCCTATGTATGAAAACCAAATGGTCTGAAATTTGGTATGAAGGTGCGTACAGTATGTAGCCACAGGGCTCTATCCACACCTATGGTGTACATCAATCAAAAATTGTGAAATTTTGGATTTTTTGCCATTTTTGACCAAAAATGTACATTTTTGCTTCCTGTGTCATGAGAAAGCCAACTGATCTGGAATTTGGTGTTGGGGTAGCTTTAGCACTATAAATGGGAAATGGGCCACATAGACTGGTCCATTTTGCATAGATTGGGGTGTTCTGGAAGAGTCCTTTATTGTATGAAGATGGATTGCAATATGCTGTATTTGCTCCCAAGCAAATGTCGGCCTTTCTAGTTTCTTTCTTCTTTCTTTCTTTCTTTCTCCTGCCAAATCTTCAAATCGAATCAACTCCGCCGTTTTTTAACCGATTGACTTGAAATTTGGCACAAAGGTAGAGTAAGTCAATACCCTCAGGTGTTTTTTTCATTTTTTTCATATCTGCCTTTGAAATGATTTTATTGAGGTTTTTGTCAATTTTTATGTATATTTTGGGCTCCTGTACCCTGGTATTACAGCCGAATGACATGAAATTTGGTACAGAGGTGCCCTGATCATATGCCCACCCAGATTTGATAACAGTTTTGGTATACGGTACAACAAAATGCTTAATTTTGCGATTTTTGGCCATTTTTTGACAAAAAAAGCACATTTTTGCCTCCTGTACCCTCGTTTTACAACCGAATGACCTGAAATTTGGTATAAAAGTGCCCTTCAATTATGTGCGCATGAAGTCAATAACAGTTTTTCCATACAGTACAACATAATGCTTAATATTGCAATTTTATGGCCATTTTTAGACAAAAATTGGACATTTTTGGCTCCTGTTCCCTCGTTTTACAACCAAATGACCCGAAATTTGGTAAAGGGGTGCTCTAGATATTTATCCAAATGACCCATGTATAATTTTTGGCATGGAACACTTTAAAATGATATATTTGGGAATTTTTTGGGTCATTTTCCAATGGCCAAAGGGGTCAACGACCTCAAGGCCTATTGTTGCATGAGGGAGATGGCTGAAATATGCTGTATTTGCTCTCAAGCAAATGTCGGCCTTTCTAGTTTTAGAATCCATGTTTTAGAAACCATGTGTACTGCATTACTACCTTTTGTATCCATATGCCTGTACTTAGCCCGATAGGGCATGAATGTGCAATAAAGGCTATTATTTAATTTTAATTTAATTTTATTTAATGTAAAATATCTAGACTTTTTGTGACACAGTGAAGTATTGCTTGTTAGTCGCATTTTCACTAGAGACAAGTGCATAGTTACAGAGCACGAGTCACTTTCAGGCTTGTGTAAAAATACGGTGTTAACGATGTGCTTGTCAGTCGGTGATAGTCCGTCTAATTACCTTGAACACCAGTCGTTTGAGACACGAGAGTAACTGAAGGTTTGCTCTGATGATTCTTAGTAGTTTCAATGCAATAATCCTTAACAAAGGTTGCAGATATATTTAGCCATGCAGGGATTTAGACCCAGCCGGAGATCCATGTGCAGGGGATAAGTGGTGGAGTGACTGGGATATGGTCTGCAAGGTCGCCTTATATAATACACTGTGAGGCATCTGAATGGCCGAGCGCCTGGCTACAAAATCGAAAAGACGCAGGTTTGATTCCTGGCATTTCTGGCTAGGCGTTGTGTCATTAGGAAAGTCACGTTACACGACTTCCCTCATTCCTACGAGTTGTAAACGAGGTACTCCACTTTTGGGGACTCCGAGGTAAAGAGCAAGGAGAGGGATTAGCTTCAACTTCCAACACCGTGCCATAGACGAAGAGACTGAACAACCCATTACCCCTAATGCCTCAGAGACTACAGAGCCATTACATTAAGTTACATAACTAGCCGCCGAGTGATGGTGGGTGGTTACTATATACCTTAATGCGTTTGAGTAAGAATGAATATACTTTTAGCAGTAAGTTGTTAGGCTAGATCTTATGCATTTGATTGTAAGCGTTACATTTGTAGTATCCCATCTATTCTTTCATTCTAATTGACGTCCCAATTACGATAACTTAATGCACACAAAGTTTAAGATTAACGAAGAGTTCCACAAACACATACCTTTTCCAAATAAAATTGAACGCTGAGTACGGAGAGTACCTTTATTGAAGAGATATACCCCAGTTAAATACCCCATTCATTCGGTTCACATGGAAAACTACCCATACCCTCTCAAGTTATGTTGTTATTTTCGAACATGACCTTTGTTTTCACAACCGCAACTCACCAAGTATCATGAAGAAGATCCGTTAACAGTTTCTCTAGTTATGCTGTTGACCTACACACACACACACACACACACACACACACACACACACACACACACACACACACACACACACACACACACACCCCACACACCAACATGGCACAACTAAAACATAACCTTTTTCGCAACGGTAATAAAGGTCCGTATAGTCAGTCAGTTTGCTCTATCAACCAACAGCAGTTACCTTGGGCAGCCTGCTGAAATCTGTATCGGATACGTGAAACCGGTCCACGTGCTGGCTATCGGTATAGATGAGAACACGGGCAGTCCGGTGATTAGGGAAAATGATGGCCTTTGTGGTCACATCAACAGTATGCCTTGCTCAGTGAAAGGAGCAACAGCATGCTTATCACGTCAGCCACGTACACAAGGGCTAAAGATCATCTGATGATTAGCTAGTGCGCTTTGTCTGTCAATATCTATTAGATAGATTACCTCGTAACGTTGCCTAGACACTAGACCCTTGCTATTGCGATTTCGCACTGAAGCCCTTTCTCCGTCACGAGCCCACAGTTGGAGCCCGATCCCTATTGGCAACCAGAGCTAATTGGCACCCGGTCACTGATAATCAGGGTCCGCATGCTGTGTTTGGCGGCGGGGCACGTTGTTTCCCAGGCCGATGGGTTACCGACTATAGCACGGCTGTCGGTATCCAGGCTACCAGTAACGATTCAGTGGAACTCCGTAGTACTATACTCACCTCTCTCGTCCGTGCTCTGGGAGTACTTCCAGTGGAGAGGACTGTTAAGTATAGAAGAATTTAAATCTTAACTGTCCCAAGCCCCATCGCCCTTGTATAGACTCTATAGTAGAAGAAAATAGACATTTTTGATTAATTTGTGTCCAAGTCAAGTACAGAAATGCACGGCAAGCGCCTTTCCCAAGGGTACAAATCTGCGTACCTTTATCTTTCTAGTTCCTGCCGTACGTCAGTTTAGCTACTATGTGAACTTCATATTACAACCCATTGACGTGAATGCATTTCGTAAATGGCGAGAGAAGGCTGACAATATCGGTGTGTAAAGAACATCTGTTGGAAGAGTATGCCTTGGCAGTAGATAGGGCCAACCAAGACTTCTCTCGTATAACATCAACTCAGCTGAGCCTGATATCTGTCGGACGAAACAAAAGCCAAGTAGCCCCCCTTCCCCCTCGAGCTTAGCTGATCATTCTTTCCTCGCCCCCCCCCCCCTTTGTGAAAAAAGAGAAGCAGTCTTCAGCTATCTGAGTTGATGTTAGACATGAGAAACCATTGTTAGTCCTACCTATTGACAAACATAGGCATACTCTTCCAACAGTCGAGTCGTTAAGTATAAGTCTGCCACATGAGAATGTTAAAACATCTTCATTCATATGATAGTAAATACTGTAGAGATGTTGGTAAAGTTGGTGAATATAGTCTTAAAACAACTTCATTCATATGGCAATAAGACTGGTAGAGTTGTTTGTATAAGGTTAGTAAGATCCAATGGTACGAACTAGCATTACCAACTATCCGTTTGTTTAGACTTCCCTGGTCCAAAGATTACCGTTTCCTCGGTAAGCGACATACGAACCACAATATTTACACAGCGAATCTGCGTACAGCATGCGTGCTAGCTAAAGTTATTATGAAACAATCTGTTTTTCTGTGTACTCTTTAGGCCATTAATAAGTTCAAAGACGTCATACATTGAAATCTGATTAGCTATCAGAGAAGCATCCGCTGGGATTGCCACTTGAAGTTCAACGTGTCCAATTTGTGTAAAAGCCTTAAAATCTTGATTGTTGTTGTTGAAATTCATCATGTTACAAATGTAGTAGTGCCTGTACGTATCTAGCGCTTTAGAGAGATATGAGAGGAAGTGTTCATTCATCCCCCAACGTCATTCGGGTTTGAAATGACTGCTGATGGGCTGTATTGTCAGAGTGGGTGTCATTAGACCACTGTCTGACAGAAAGTAACCTTCACACTTACACGTACGACTGAAAGTTAAGTACTGTATTCTTGTTGAACGTGGGTAGCCACGTGGAGAGAGGAGTATCAGAACATCTGTCCCAAGGTAGAACGCAGCTAGTTCTGGTAATTTAAGACATGTCCAAGTTGGCCCCTGTGGTGCCCTTATTACTGTATCATAATAGAATTAAGATGAGCAAGTTCCTGACGAAAAGGCGTGAACATGTGTGATAATTGCACCTCCTATCCCCCCCCCCCCTACTATTGGCATTAGTTTAGACCTAATGTGGCATCCTGACTGCCATGTTGTCTCATTGACTCTCTCACCTTTAAGGTTCACGACCACTCCGGCATAGCAAAACTGAGAAAAAATGTTCCTTGCTAAGATATACCCCTAATTTGATTAGAAGATGTGTAAAACTACATTTCTACTCTCTGCAGGCCTGGCGCTGGTGTATTTGTCTTGTAGAGTGACAGTCTGACGTTATGTACGATGTTCCATATTTCCTCTCTACTAATCTCATGAACTATCACGCCTGATCACAGCGAAATCTTATAAGGCGTGCCAATGAAGCACATGGAACTGTGAAGTAGATCATCCTCTGTTGTGCCCGGTGGATATTCACTTCACTTCATATTACCCAACATTATATTGATATTAAGGCCAGGAAAGCGATCAAAGGTACAAGGTACACAAACACGGCGTAACTATCATATGAAAGTCCAGAATGATATTTCCCTTACCGCTGGTTCACATGGATAAACCAAGTTAACCTCCTTGGATAAACTAATAACTTTAAAGGCTACAGTCACAAGATCAGACCGGGTAGTCACGATATTGTCTGAAGACAAAGCGTGACCTGAATGAAAGAGAGAGGACATTGATGCATGTCTCAGACGTCGTGACAGGGTGTCTAGTCAGGCACGTAACTCTAAAATATTAAATGATATCACCTATGAATTCGAATAAGTGGCCTATTATTGAGCCCCACGACCTGGAATATATGTCAATTCTGACAGTCGACTTCCCACCATGATTCTGACTAACGACTAGTTCTACCATTTCTGATGACGGCACGACAAACGATATTTAAGTATGCGTAAATCCTACTAAAAGGACACGTTTTTTATTCTTTAAGTACTCTTTACAACCTCTTTCCGGGTACCTTAAGATTATCTTAACGTGTCCTTTCCGCAGTACTGGTTTGATGCGTTATTTCATAGTTCCCCATAGGCTTTACGCATCATTGGGATCCATAAAGGATTCGTTAACAACTTTAACCTGTCTGACTTCTGTGCTGACACCATTTTCATACTAACTTCCTGCCGCTCTACCCCAGTTTATTTAAAAAACTACAAATACACAAGAACACGAAAATCCTAGACAAAACTAGAGTTCGGCGACCTCATACCTCCATGAAAATTTAGAGCTTTCGTAAATTTCATGCAATTGACTAGCACATTAACGTAATTTATGCATGGTATTGTTCATCATTGACTAACGTACACATGTCACAATTATAAAATTCCCATTATTAATCATAAAGCGTTTTTGCAATTTTTACATAAATTATGCAAATAAGTTCCTCATTACCATATTTGGTATCTGCTTATATTCCACCTATCATAGTTAACATGTGTTACATTAATTGAAGTCCAGTTATTGAAAACAATGGAATTATACAATTTCCTCATTAATCATGCAAATTAAGTCCTCATTTGCATAAAATGTATATCATTATGAACATATTTGCCCGCATGCCTAGTATGATGCCAATCCATCAATCCTTTCTGCAGTTATCCTCTTTAGAATGTCTTGACAAAAACGCCCCTGCAGTTCCGCAATTAAATGTTAGGGGGCTGAAAACTGCCCCACTTTGTCATGACACTGCAAGCTATCTACCTGCCAAATGTCAAGACCATATCACATCCAGGACAAGAGATACATTGAAAAAACTGCCATGATATAATATCCTCATTAATTATGCAAATGTACTCCTATTTTGCATAATTAGTATTTAATCTTGTACAAAATTGGCTAAGGTACCTACATACCAAAAATGATGAAAATCCGTTGTTCCCTTCTTGAGTTATCCTCGTCAGAAGTTTTTGACAAAAATGCCCCTGCTATTCCCAAACTAGACGCTAGGGGGCCCAAACTTACGTAATTTTTTCCTGAGCACAAGAGCTATCTAACACATCCAAATCTTGACCATAGCATGTTCAGAACACCGAGATAGCAAAACCGGAAGTTGCGCTGCAGTACCAAGGCCACACACCAGGGGGCCCAAAATTGACCTTGATCTTCGTCTTCCCAACCCCTACCTACATACCAAATATCATCGTAGTCCATCAAGAGGTTCTCAAGTTATGATGACCACAAATATGCGGACACACAGACACACACACAAACACACACACAAACACACACACAGACACACTCAAAACTATACCTCCATTTTTTCATGGAGGTAATAAAAGTCTGCGTACACGCAGCTAACCAGCCTTGCGATGTCTGTATAGCAGGTGTAGATGTGGGCGGGAGAAACAGTACATGATGATAACGCCGTGCGATTGTAAATACACCTATGTGTACTGGATTCAGTGTCACAGTAAAATGTGTTAATGTTCCATGGCCTGCTTGAAGCCGTGGTAGCTATAAAGCCACTGTGTCGGACGACTCAGGATGTTGGAAGGCCTCCCCTTTCATCAATTCATTGATCAACACGTGTATCTTTTAACCCTATTCAGACCGGGCTTTTGAGGCCCTCCACTTCTAAGTCCTATAACTCTTAAACGACGTGTTTTATGGCCACTTCAGGAAATGATATAGACATAATATCTGAC
>NC_049981.1:21058603-21074446 GCF_000003815.2 Branchiostoma floridae | reverse complement strand
CTCAGAAAACTTCAAGTTTTGCTCCAAAAATGTAACAGCAAGTTCAGATAACAGAATGATAATGTTTGTTATGACTTGTGTTGCCAATAGCAACATCAATGACGTCGTATGATATCCACCACCTTGAATTTTCAAAAATACTTTTTTGCAATAAATAATCACAAAAGACAATGGAAATAGACTAAATACCTTCATTTAGATGGTTTTTGATTAAAAATTACCAGGTATTTACAAATTTTAAGGTATAATAAGCTAGTTTTTCTTGATCTGGCCATACGGTCCGCCATCTTGGATTTGGGGCTGATGACGTCATCAAATTAGCATAATTTATGCATATATAATTATGAAAGATATTCTAATTAACGTAAGATTTTATCTATGTAACAAAATAGCAGTAATATATCAAATAAACGCGAAAACTACATTTGTTAGAACCGAAATTAGCGATTTTTGGTAAAACTGCCTGTCAACAAGCCGCCGTTGAGGGAAAAAATGAAAAAATTGTCAAACTTCTTGAAATTATTGCTAACAATATTTTAGGAAAACTTACCAAATTTGGTGGCTCTAGCATAAGCCGTTCTGGCGTTATAGGACATCAAATTTGGCGCAGGCCTCAAAAGCCCCCATGCGCCCCCCCCCCCCCGGTCTGAATAGGGTTAAACTCCCATCCTATGTCAGGTACCCACTTCTAACCTGGGTGGAGAGGGTAACTGAGCTGTCTCATGAACACGACGTCTATCCAGAGATGCCAGGAATCCAACTCGTGACCTCTCCACCCCGTGTTCAGTAGCCGAACTACTCGAGTAACGATCTTACATGTGTAGAAATTGGCATTAGTTTGGTTGCAACTTGCCATGTCAATCAAGACTTCACATTGACTCGATTCTTATCAATGTGAAAAGATAGTTTTTTTGCCATAAATTTCTGGCATGTGTTTCCAGGATTGCTGATGGTTAGTGAATTATTGTTTATTGTTCCTAGTTCTAGTGGCAGCCATGGTGATTGGGAAAACAAGTTAGGCACGTGTTAACTACAGACGGGCAGGCGGACGTCGTAGGGCTCACTGTTGATGACATCAGTGTTTCTAGTTCGTGTTTTCTTTTTAACGAGTTGCCAATAACTTACACCACTGCACCTTTCACTGGTAATTAATATAAAGGCACACGTAATTGGAAAATTCACCACCTTTTGAATCATCTGCTTCATTACATACATGCACGTGGAATTCACGGACATGAGGGACAAAACAAGCGGCGCAGGTGGCCGTGGGAAAGGCCACACTGCCTTTTATGGATGACATCCTCTGGGGACCCCCAGACCAAAGCGCAAGGGCGAAAAAAGAGAAATCCAGCAAAAATGCAGCTAAACCAGAGGACTAAACATCTACTCCATTCTTTCCTAGGCTTGGTTTGCCTTATGTTTAATTTTAGTAAGAGACAATCGTCGCCATTTCATCATCTTTATATTGCCATTCTTGTTTAAAGTTGGAACAAGGGCGCTATGGCCCGATGCCACCACCATATGCCCCTTACCATGGAGAGCAGATCCTCTGGGAAGCATAACATTCTGAATAACCAGCTGCAGGGACGCTATTGGGTGACACAAATACATCAAGTAACAGGAAAAGATGTCACAAGAGCTTTTAAGAGATACATATGTACATTGTAATGTCGTCAGTCCAAGGATAGTATTTCATTGGTTGGTCTTAGACGACCACCTCGCCAACTTACGTCAGAAGTGAACTTCAAAAGTGAAAGAAGGCGATTTCAGCATACTAAGATATTACTATGATGTCATGTTAATCTTCTGTTCGTCACATTCTGTTAGTCACGAGCACGAAAAGTCACAGGGCAATCCAACCCATGTGACTAGAATATGTAAATAAATCTTATAATATACTCATCATGTTTAATGAGTCACTGACGTATATTTTTTGTGTTGGAAAATTTCAGAAGTTTCGTGAAAATTTCAGAATTTTCAAAGATGACAGCCTTAAAAGCTACATGTAGTATAAACCCTTTTCAGGGACAAGAAGTGTGACGAAGGTTCTAACTTGCTGCCAAGACTGTTCCCCTGCCTTTGACACACTTCTGAAACAGAATTACTTTGTCATACAACTGTAGCATATGCCAAGCACACTCCAAACTCGCGTGGCATCTCAGAGTTTATCCCAAGACTTCCCGCCGACACACGTGCGTCTCGGAGCAGGTTATATCCTGAGAGGTCTTGGGTAAGAAAAAAAAAATGCTGATGTCAAAAACTGACGTCAAACTGGGCTACTATTTCACCACAAGTAAGACTCTCACGTGCAGGAAGAAGTGAAGTCTGTTTTGATGAAACGCCTTGTGAAGATGATAGTCATCTGATGCACACTTTAAACATGTCACGCGGATGAAATTGGCTGAAAGCGGATGAAAGAATACCAACAACGGTTCTTATGTCTTCCGTTCATCACGTTTTGTCTCGATCGCCAAGGGTCCTTGAATCCATGTGTACAAGCGCGATTCTGTCATACGCGGGGAAAACAGTACTGTCAGTAACTCCTGCCCACGCTCAATGTGGGTAATGTTTGATGGAATCACCGTTAGCATCTTGGCCTTTCTACTAATTCCAGCTACAAATGTCATGCCCCATTTGATGATAGTATTGTGTGTTCAAACCTTTTGATGTTGTTTCAGTGAATTTGAAAACAGAGACACGAGAAGAATGCATACTTAAAAGATGAAGATTTTCAACCGGTAACCTACTTAAGACCATTTTCTTTTATCTATAGGTGCAGGCTGCAGCTGGTCGCCACAGCCTCTTTGGTGACTGAAAGAGCAGGAGAATATTACCAAATAGGGCAGATGATTCATCAGAGGGATCAGTCACAGATGGACGGCCCTGTGTCTGAACCAAGCGGTTGGGAGTAGTCACGCGTACCCGCCATCCTGGAAGGGGATGGAGTTTTTAGGCCAGGGCGATAAAAAATCGTCAACTGTTCATTGTGCTATGGGAATGTCTCTCGATACAATGAACCTTTATATACTGTACATAGCGTCTGCTTCTCTGTCACAACCTTTTAGATTAGCTCATGACGGTCAGAATACTGGACATTGAACAGGACAACTAAGATGTATAAGGAGGCCAGATACAAAAGAGCACTCCAACCATCCCTGATCGAACAGAGAACGTGGGCGTTATAAACTACCTGGCACGTTTGACCAATTGCTGACGACACGTATCCGTAAGATCACGTGTTAATAAGATCACGTGTTTGTAACTCTCTCGAGTTTACGTTCTAAAGTGATTAACTGATCATCAGTATTGATCCTGACGAAGGCGAAAAAGGAAAATTTGGTCCGGTTATGCCTTTGTGTTGTAAGAAAGTTTAGCTTTGTTATATGATTACTACCAACACAGATGAGCTTGCATGATAATCACTTTAATTTTCAGGCTGTGCTACCGGTGATGAGCGGTGGCAGTGTTAAAACTTCCGCGCTAACTCGCAGGTCACGTTCTGAGGTAACGTGAAGCTGCCCATGTGACACCGATGTCATGACGCGTGATATGATACTTTAAGTTAATCTTCTTATCTCCGCGAATAGTTTCACCAGCCGCTAGATAGGAAAGTTCTTTGGAGACAACTAAGTTTCTTCAAGCCGACGTTTTGGTGGATGTCTATCACCTTCCTTACACAGCCAGGACAATGCTGACCGGCTCTATGTGTATTTCATGCCGTAGCTAGGTGACGGACGCGGCTGTCGGACCCAAACGTTAATCGAATACCAGCAATACGAAAAGGAATCAGCCAGTAGTGACATGGAGAAGGCCTAGGTGACTGGCGGGCAAAGAAACGTTTGAAGGGCTCGAATTACTTTTTTCTGCATACCTACACTGGTGCAGGGAACATTGAAAATTACCTGCACCAGACAAATTTTACCTGCACCACTCTGAATTTATGAGAAGTATGGATCATGCTAAAAGTGTTCAGGAACCATTGCTTTCTTTTCTCCTATACTTCATAGGTGCATGGTAACAGTCAATTCAGCTAATAACAATCCACATACACCTACATCATATGACATTTATGTATAAAACCCAGTACATGGACCAGTGCAGGTTAGGTGTAGGTAGACACCAGAAATACCTGCACAGCTCCAATTTTACCTGCACTAACCTGCATATGCAGGTAGTATTTCGAGCCCTGGTTTCTACTGAATCCATCAACCCCGGCATCATAGCCTCAGAAACATGATGAAATTCTAGCGGTTGGTAGACCTAACGGGGCTTAAGTGTCCTTCTCACACGTTACCCGTGACATACCGGCCACGTTGAAGGTAATCATAACGTGAGGAAGCGCAAGTGATGCTGGTGTCTACACGTGTGACGAGTCACTTCATAACCCTTCATAGTCTCCGTCGGAAACCTGAAGTGCTCTTGGTCTTTGGTAATGACCGTCTGGAAACTTTGAGTGTGAATTCACTTGAGAGAATGGTTTCACTCATCCCTGCACGCACTACTCTGCGAAGGCTGACAGGGCACGTTTGGGGTATGTTGAGGCAGTGCAGGTGACACAAGTGTCCTCACTCGGGACAAGACAGTTCATAAATCCCTCATAAAACCTCATTAACGAAAGTGACGGCTGTGAGTGACAGTCACATGCAGAGGCTCAGTCACACAGATGACGACCCTCGGCGGTGTTGATTACCCAAAGGTCGCAGAATACAAGGTTAAGTTTTAAAAAAATCGTGGATTGGCATATCATGTAGTGTGGTACATCTCAGGTAATACTGATGTCTTCAAGTGCAGGGACCAATGTTTATGTGTCTACATTTCAGGCTACAAATACTCTAAGCTGACCTGATACACCTGAAACCCGTTATACATGTCCAAACCGGGGCCCGGCCGAACTGTTTTATGAAACGAAAAATATATCGTATACCTAGAAATAAGCACAAATCAAGCTCACGACTCCCGTTTTACGTTTTGTGTATTTTGGTGTCTTTAATTTCATATTTTTTTCGTTCCCGAAAACTACCCGGTCGGGCCCCGGTTTGGAAATGAAACCAAGGTATTCAAAAGCTTCTTCAAATTTTAAAGACATATAACATATATGCATGCACCATGTGAATTATAATTGACTCAGCAGCGCACTATGGCAAGTTACACTGGGGAGCATTATGTCTATATGGAGCCTCTTGGGCATTTGAGGCAGCTGGTTCGCTCTTACCAACCTCTTTACGTCAAAAGGTCCTCATTAAAATGGTCGTATGTGCAATGCGTACAAAGTACCATGCATAGGCAGTCGCAAAAGAACTTTTTTATAAGTATACATAAAATCCAACACCCAAAAAAATTTGCAAGTAGACATGTAGAAAATACGTGTAATGATAACGTTTATTGGAATTTCGTGCCCATAGGAAGCAAAATGAGTAAATATAAGATGCGAGACATGCAATAAAGATAAAATTTCCCTGCTAGTAAATTCTTCAATAGATGCTGCCGCCTGCTGCCTAGTCGACCCCCGGAGGGGACGGGGTTAGATAGTTCTATATCTACGTTACTGATGCAGGGTTGCATTTGTTTTTGACGCAGTAATGAATAATGATATGATGAATAATGATAATATCTTTGTTTCTAAATTGAATAACTTGACTAAGCAACTACAAATTGATACACGGAGGCTAATTGCAAATAAAGGAAGAAACAGAGAACCTCAAGTAACCATAAGGTTCAAGACAAGTTCTGCTCCTTATACCTCACATGTATCAGTAGACTTGTCTCAAATCTACAATCTCATAATGATACAGCTATACTGCTCGAAAGATTGCAACAGATTTAACACGTTTGAAGGCCTCTACCCTTATACGAGACCTGAGCAGCATGGTTTTCAACCAACCTTATAACAACAAAAGTGTCAGACTATATATATCTATACCTATCCATCTGGTGTGAAAGGCTTCAAACGGCGGTCAAAAATATTCTTAATGCTCTCCCAAGTGGCAAAGAACCCCCTGACCTTTCGCTGAGCGATGAATCTTACGTCTGCGACCTTTTAACCACGGTCTTACCTTAACTAAGCGTCGAGAAGCAAATTAGATAATGGCGTCTTCGCCGATGCCTCTTCATTTCAACTAGATGCGCACACCTTGTGATCTTTGTGACCTTTGACTAAGCTCACTCTTACTCCAAATGCGAGTTAAATCACATCTGTCTAATAAGTATCTTCATTCTCTCATGGCGCTGTGTAGTTCTTGTGTGCACCGTCTACTTTTAAAGTAGAGACGTGTGAATACAGGACACTGTCCCCATCACTGCCATGTTCTGTTATTTCGCGAATATTGTTCGGCCCATCGACTTTCCAATTCAAGATATACACCACAAGGATACAGATGGTATTTATGAAGAGAGTGGGAAAGGCTCTAGAGCTACATTTATGAGGTTTTATTTTTTTTACATTCACGTGATTTGTCTTCTTACGTCGGCTCCTTCTTATTCTATAAACAATAATAATTTACACTACATCCCATAAAAACATACATACGAAACACACAAATATCTAAGAAGGAACGGAAACAACCAAGTGCAATGGCTACATAACAACTGGCGTTATCAAGCGGGATCTTATGGTGGGAGAACCAGGGGACTGTATATTAATCAGAACATATACGAAGAGATTGCCTCCGAGTGAATCAGAAGTTTGATAATGTTCTCCGACAAGATTGCAACTGTATTTCTTTCCTACTCCTGATGTGTACTTCTGAAGTACTGTTGGACACGAAATGGTGAAAGCTTCTTACTTGGTTTCGAACATTAACCTCTAAGCAAAGCTGTCACCTCCTGACTTTCAAACACAACTTCAGCTGCGTCTGAGGGACAGAGCAATTAACACCGCCCGGTAGCTGTGGCATTGAATCGTGTATTACATAACAGTTAAATGTTTACATAGGTTTTACCTTGACTTATATATCGCAATTTCATACTCTACATCTTACTTAACGAAAGGTCATGTAGTCGTGGAGATAAAGTATAAAATATAAAGGAGCATTAGATAAAATTCAAGTTAAACTCCGTAAAGTTTAAAGATGTGCACGGAATACTATCATAGAACCTCTGATGCATCTAGCTACGCAGTAAAAGCTGTAATGTGATCAATTTTGAATCCAGTACTTATGTCAGTTAGCAATATATTAAACATATGTATTTAGCTTGCTTTCAAAGTCAAGTCCGAAAGACTCAATGGTTATTATTACATAACCAAGAGCAACAGGTTGTTTTGTCTAGAGAAAATGTAATCTGAGCCCGTTGATGGTAAAATACAGGCCATACTTTGATCTACGCTGGAGGGTTATTTGTTAATGGAAGCAGCTTAAGTCAGGCTCAGCAGACATCTTCAATAGACCAATAAAGTTCCACTTCATTATGTATGCTCTTCATTATGTATGCGCCGTCTCCTTGGTACCCGCCATCGTTATGCACGAGCGCTTTTTACTTAAATGATGCTCCTTCATATGGGACTCAAAGCCGGTACAGGCCACATTTCTCTCCGGTTCTGTACAACGAAAGAAGAATGAGCGTCGCAGTGAAATATCTCGCCGCTCGCGCAGCGTCTTTTCACCTGCCGGGCATCAACCGACAGTCTGACAACGTCTCCTCGGCCGAGGACGCCAGCAGACCCGAGGACGTGTTCCCGGTCGACTCGATGGTCTGTGGAGCCGTGCTCTCGATCCTGGCTCTCTTCATGGTGGCCGTGAACGGACGAGTCATTCTGGCCTTTATTCTGGACAAGAAACTATGGTATCCTAGTAACCTACTTGTACTGAACCTCTCCGTGTCGGACTTTTTGTTCGGTTTGATCTCTCTCCCGTTACTGACTGTGAACCAGGTGACGGGCCGGTGGGTCTTAGGCCAGACCGCCTGCTCTCTGTGGCAGTTCGTCACCTTGTGGATGAGATGTGAATCTGCCTTGACCGTGGCGCTGATCAGCTTCGACCGATACCTCATGGTGAAGCGGGCGGCGGAGTACCGCAGGAAGACCCGCCGGACAGAGACGTTAGTCTTGGTAGTGGGCAGCTGGGTGCTGTCCTTGGTGCTGACGGGACCTGCCGTACTCGTGTGGGACGTCCTGATGGAAAACGGTGTTGTATGGGAGGAGAGATGTCTGACAGACTTTGTGTTGGAGGCGCCGGCCTACAACATGTTTCTGCACACCCTGATGTTGGTGGGACCCAGCGCGATCATGACGTTCTGCTACCTACAAGTCGTGCGCGACCTCAAGAAGCGTGCCAAGCGGCGCGCTAAGAACAAGTCGCCGCTGCCGCACAGATCCGGCCGGTTTGAAGACAAGGAAAAGGCAAAGGAGTCACCTGAAGACAACAGTAGTGAAAAGTCTAAGTCACCTCCATCAACAGTGCGGTCTTGTCGCCAGGCAAAGATGGACGTATTGGTGACAATTGCGGAGACAAAAGATAAATGTCAGGCAGCCTACGCGGCCTTTGTCACGGCAAAGGCAATGGCCAGTAAGCACGGCGATTTGGAGTTCACAAAACCACAAGAGCCACATGCGGCTACCGTAGACACTGAGAAGATATTTGCGGCTTCCTGGTTCCGAAAAAGAACTTTAACTAACGAGGACAAAGTATCTCGGACCGTAGGACTTCTGGTACTTGCGTATATCATTACTTGTGCACCCCTAAACATAGCGACTGTTGTAAAGGGAATTTTCCCCGATGTCGTCAGCTCTTTATTGTACAAAATCCTTTTTGTTGTCATGGCGATCAGCGGGGCAGCCAATCCAGTGGCCTATTCTTATCGTATTCCACCAATCAGAGAACATCTTTTGAGTGTTCCTTGTAGAAGAGTTCCAGCAAAAAATAGTGGTAAAACCTTCGTCTAAGAGTGACGTGGTCTTGTCAAAAACAACAACAACAGACAAGCAAACAAAACTGGCTCTGTGGTGTAAGTATTGTTTTAAATTTTGTAATGATTACAACACGAGAAAATGTTACATCTATAATCTTGAATGTATTTTTCATTTTTATACATGTATTATTACATGAAGAAAAATAATAAATGTACAAGACATAACTGCAAGGATATGATTCATTTTTGGCGACGCCTTAGGGGCGAGCCTAATGTTTATAGTGTGCGACCGTTTGACAGGAATTCTAGGAATTCCGCAGGCATGCGAGGAATTTTTCTACGTGTTGTTTTTGTGTGTGACCTTTAGTCTGTCTTGGGTATGGCGTATAATACGATGACGTGACCGATGTTATAAACCAGGAATTCATGTGTTAGATACTCGTTTCACCATCAAGTATACAGCACATTACATTTTTTAACAAATTACCCGATATTATGTATCGTTAGGGGAGAAAAGTGGGTCAGTCATATTTTTAGCTTGACCATTCGGCGTAATGATGTCATGTATGTATGAGGATTGTTTTGTTTCGTTTGAAGGTTTTTATTTTATATCTTTCTGTTATATCATTTTGTATGGTTGTGTGACTCTTGATTCTTCCCTTTTTTTCATATTGCTGTGATGTTCATTTGGTTCCCAAACCATCGTGACAAAGGGGTGTACTTGTCAGTCGATTCTTCCTGTAACCTGGGGGTTGTCATGCCGGCGTTCATCTGTGGGGACAGATTGTGAGAGAGGATTGATATGAAGAATTTTTTGCAATAGTGATACTAACTTAGCAACTTTTGTATGTCTGGATCGGTAAAGTGTTGTTTTCTGTTAGTTACAGGCAGTCGGAAGTGATGTAAGGCATCAAAGTAATTCAGATATAATTTATAGCAAAAGTGATACATATTGAATTAGAGTCAATTCCAAGTCACCGAGATGGTTTTGAAATAATATTTGTAATAAGTTTGAACTATTTTGAGTAAAAGAACATTTCAGTCACTAAAGTTCAAAATTGTTCAAACATTTCACAATGAAAGTTTAAATATGTTTGAACCTTTTTATATTTGTTGGAACATTTAGTGCTAAGCTGAGAAATTAGCACGACCATTTAACACGTCATACCATATTCGGCCGGGGATCGAACTTACCACGTACCGAATGCATGGCGAACACTTTTCCCACTCGTCTCATTGCACCGGCGATAATGCTTGTGTAGACAGACCACAATACTCGGGATGCTAACGTGTCGTTACTTTGACCGATGAGGTCTATTTCTCTTATAACCAAAGGGCACAAAAGTGCATTATCATTTACCTTTTGGTGTAGCCCGAGTTTTGAAACATTAAAGAAGTTACAGAAATAAAATGTACCGCCGTGAATAAGAAATAATGACACAACATATCCTTTCTCGGCTTGGCTTCGCACGAACGAAGGCACATCAAAATATCAATATACATGTCGGCCTAAAAGCCACAAGCGACGGCTATCGGGTCTAAAATGCAGTGCACTGTTACGTCGGGTGGCGTAAACCAGTATACAGAATATTTCGTCCAACAAACAAGTAAAACGGCTGCATTTGCAAGAGATATCCAACTTCTACGTGTGGAAGGGAGGTAAAGTTGATTGGAAAAGCATCCTGTATACAACGGCTATACCATCACTAGCCTGTAATAAGACAGAATGAAATAAGTCACAGGTACGCTCACCGCTATTAAACTGCTCGGTGGACAAGCTACCCGCTAAGGCCACACCATGTTAATTTTGTCGGTCACTTGAAGAAGAGGCTGACTCAGATAAGATAGATGCCGTATAGTTCATTCGGACCAGATGTTGATGTTACTAGGTAGCTAGCCTATTTTAGGAATAGAATATGTGACTAGACCATATATGTAGCATCGACCAATAATTCCCACGTCGATCCAACTTACATTCTGAAAATTACGTAAAGATTTGTAAGATTAAACACAGATACGTCATGCATTTACTGATGGTTAATGAGGGATTTCCGAACCGCGATTTTTATAACGTATCAAGAGAAGTGTATCGACGTAACGGACGCGTGCCATTTTCCCGTTTGGAACGTCATAACCAGTAAACAGAAAGGCCAAAAACACGCATTTGAGCCTGTAACGGACTAGGAACAGTTAAGTGGAACAGTGATGGTACGCCACTCGTGACATTTCCTACCTGGGCCCGGTCGGGCTGTTTAAAGAAACAAAAAAAGTTTGTGCCAATAAATATGCACAAGGCATGCTTTTGAATCATTTTTGGTCCGTTTTGGGGTTTTTTTTCTGTCTTTCCTATCGTACTTTTCGTTCACCAAAGGTCCCCGACCGGGCCCCTTTGTGGAATTATGTAACGTTGGCCTTATCGGGAAAATGTTTGATATCTCTGTAATCATTTTCATATATAGAACGAATCGTATGTTAGCCTATAACAAATCTTTGGAGCGTTTGCTCACCTGCAACCTTAACGATCATACTACCGAGGGAAAACAACGGCAGCAATGTTTCTGTTGAAAGAGTAATTTTCTTTATGTTCAAAATTGTTTTCTACTGTAGTGCTACGTCGGTTGAACCCATTTCCAGATTTTTTTCCTGAATCTTTGCAGGCTGTAGTGTCAAGGCCAATGTCACCGGATGAATCTAATTAAAGCAACTGTCAATCCCTAGTGGTATGAACATTGATACAGCGTTTCTTTACGTCCAGTTGCTAGAATAAATGATCCAGTAGTCCCTAACTGTTGATAAAAATCTGCAAAACTACAACATCCCCATGAATTAATTGCGAATACATTTTTTATATAAAACATTGTTAAGTTCGGTACGTCCAAACTGTTCGGTTACTTTTTAGAACGGCCCATTAAATGAAAACAACGTCAGGTTTATTTTTCAACTGCTCCAATTTTCCGATCGCTGCCGCAATCATTTGGGCCTGGCGGTTCTGGCTGACACATGTTACCAAACCCGGGACGGTAGGGAGCCTTTGTCGGCACTCGACTGTGACGTGGTGGAATGTTATGATCGATTAGGGAATAATGAAGACTTGTTTCATGCTGTGAGAGCACGTTGCTGACACCCCGGTTTGTCTCTCGCTAGGCCTGGATGTAATTAGAAGCCCGGTGCGATAACTGTCTTCTCACGATTAGAAAATAAAGCCACCTGGGCAAAGCTAAAAACTTTTGGATTTGAAAAAGGCGAGAATACACTGAATACAGTCACCCTCTTTTAACCTGTGCTTAGAAATCTGCACAAGCTAATCAAGAGGTGGGGGAAACCGAACTGGGGTAGGTTAATTTTTGGACGGAAAAAAACAGAGAAACTAATGGTTTTCTCGCAAGCGGGGAGAAACGACGTCGTTTTGTTGGTGCTGGTGGGGGAAGCCAAACTTTCCTGTGTTGTATTTGTGGGTGAAGTTTTCAACTTAGGTCGCACTATGTACCAGGTCAGCGAATAGGTTCGTACTTATAAAATCGACTGGGGGATACTAATACGTGTTTCATTCGCATGCCCGTAGCCAGGGGGGGTCGTTTCTCATACGCCGGGAACAACTCATGTCTTTTATGTCCGTCATAGTTACCAACTTCAAATCCGATCAGCTAAGGAAACAAACTCGTTTCCTCCGTTTCTGCGGGGATACAACGTCAACCCGCCCGTTCCGGAAAAAATGTTGTTTTTCCGGTTCTGTGGGGTGATGTAACTTGAACTCGCCCATCCTAGCAAACAAAGTGTCGTTTCTTCCTGTCTGTGGGGAGATACAACTTCAACCCGCCCGTCCTGGGAAACAAAATGCCGTTTTTTCGTGTCTGCGGGGAGATATAACTACAACCCGCCTGTTCTGGGAAACAAAGTGTATTTTTTCGATTCTATGGGGAGATACAACTTCAACCCGCCCGTCCAGGAAATACAATGTCATTTTTCCGTTTCTGCGGGGAGATACAAGGTCATACAACTTCAACCCGCTCGTCCAGGAATCAAAATGTTGTCTTTTCCTTCCTGCGGGGAGATACAACTTCGACCCGCCTGCCTATACTAGGAAAACAAAGTGTTGTGTCAACGTTTTTGCGGAGGCCACTTAAACCTGTCCTGCCAGCACTATACCGCATTGTTTCGTTCGTGTCCGCGGTTGGCCCATACATCAAGTACTTAATACATCTTTCAAAACCCAGGTGTACGAAAAAAAACATTCCGGAAAAACCGTACTAACCTCGAGATCGCTCTCGCTACCGGAGCTTGAGTCCTCCTCCAGTGGGGCTGGCTTTGCCTTTTTGGCTGGCGGAGGGTCTCTCGGGGCGGTTCGTCGGTGGGGTCCAGGAGGTTTGCGACCGCCTGGGCTGCGGTTTTGCCGGCCTTGGATGATCGGATCGGCTGCCTGGGTGCCGCGGCATCGTTGGCTGCCATGATCAAGAAGTGCGCCAAGCGGACGATCGTCTCGTGTGCCTTGAGGTCCTTTCCCGTCATGTCTAGGAGGAAACCGGAGTTCTCTCCCGTGAGGGTCTCCAGCCGCGCCGCCAGCTCGTCGTCGCTGAGGCATCGGGGCGGCACGTCGGCGTCGAATCTAGCAAGGAGAGCCTCCTCCAGGAGGGGAGCCTCTCCCCGCACCGCTTTAACAACATCTAACAAATTCTGCCCCACAAAAGTGGCATCTCCGCGCAGGACGGGTGGAGCCGGAGCGCTCATAGTGAGGTCCGTGCCAGTCCAGTTTGCGACACGGAGTGAGCCCACATGTAAGGTTTGTTGCATCTAACCCGCTCATCGCGCGAGACTTAGAAATGGTGAATCCATATGGTCTTAGTTACAGGGAAGTCATCACGCGATGTCACCGCGTGACACGAGCGGCACCCAGTAAGGCCACAGTAAGTACATTTTGTGGGTGACATACCTGCAGACTCCAAATTTTATACGATAAAAAAACAAGATGAGTAAAAAACAAGATGCCTAAATTTTCAAAATGGATATAAAAACCTTGTAACAACAATATTGTAGTGACAAACGATGGTCACCTATCACTTTGAGCCAACAAGTCTTTTATTCCTGAATTTCAAGCAGGCACAGTGCGCAAAGTGCCTTTATAATAGCCAACATGTAGGTAGTCTGGATACCATACCCCAACCTCAAATATCTTTCGTGATACTTGAGATCGGGCTGGGGTTTGGATACCAGGCTAACATATAGGCTACCACAGTCACACAGGTGTTACCTCTACAACTACGAACCAAGTTTCACTTCTACAACTTCACTCATGACTACCTTAGGAGTGTCACTTCTACAAGTACAATCAAGGCTACAAAGAGGACATATTTTCTATTTCAGCATTTTCTCGTCATTGAAACATGTCTTGAGGAGAAAGATGTCTTCCATAAAATCTACTTACTGTTACCTAATCTTAGGTGAGGCGAAATGGTCAACACATGTTATTCAATTAAAAGAACCAATACATCTCCTCATTGGGTTAAGTTTATGAAACTCGAGTAAGATCTTCAAAACTCCTCAAAGTTAAGGGATATATTACGGTCACATTACCCTGAACCGGGCGGTCGGGCAGCTCTCGGGAACGAATTAAAAGTATTATATAAAGGTCTGAAAACACGCAAACTGTAAAGAAAATAAGTCATGACCATAATTTGTGAATTGATAGACAGCTATATTTTTAGTTTTTGTTTCCGGCAACATTCCGACAGTATCTACCATTTGGGGGGTCTTTCACTCTAGTAACAAGAGGTCGAACTCGAAATTTTAGACGCATACCTTCTTCTAATACTCTCATCTTGTGTCATTGGGTAGGTTTCGAACTCTGTTAATCTGAAACAGAGTTTGAACTCAATCGCAAATTTCAGCTGAAGCTTTTCTTCATAGCTATAATAGTGATGTTTTGGGCGCATGCGCAAAACAATTAATTAGCTGCTCGAACTTTCACCCATGACCTGTGACCTCTCAGTCTTCCTACGCTTCAATGGTGGCTGGTGGATCGATCTAAGCACCTCTGTCAAGTTTCATTTTATCGGAAGTTTATGCGGTTTTGACATGCCAAATTAAAACACGCACCGTTTGCTGTATAAGCACCTGGATAAGATACCAGTGCGGGTGCTTGCCCTTCCGCGGCTTTATAAGAGCGCATCACGTTATTGTTGGGTGGAGCACTGATCAAATTTCGTACGCGTACGCTCCCAGGCTCAGCATGGCAGCTCTGTTTCAACAAACTGCCCACGGTATAGCACAGTAAACATGAATACACTCTTCATGCCGTGTAGGCTCAAATATCAAGATGTACTTGAGATACACAGCAGGACTGTTCCGACCATTTTAAAGCTAAGGGCACAACCCGCCGTACGTGCAACTGCGTGGTGTCTACGTGCCAAAACTGGTGCTGGTAAAGCTAAGGGCACATTTTTAATGGTCGCATAACACAGTATATATGGGCGACCCCCGTGGACATAAGTAGATCGGGCACAAAATAGGTCGTCGCAGTTCTTGAAAAGCCATAGAAATTTTTCTGTGCACGTCAGCGAGTCGGAAACTGTGGTGAACAGTAGAGGGATACGTAAGTTTTGAGGCTGTATGAGTTGGGTTACGATGTTTGTTTGGCTGGGTAGAATTTCGCGCACGAATCCGGTTCCCGCTACTTCCGTGTGTCGGCTGCAGTATGGTGACCTCCGCTGGGGCTCATTTCAAAGTGTTCTTTCTGGGAAAACGAGACGACAAACTTCATCTCGTTTTCACATATGTTGTAGATTATACCCTCAACTCCAACATATCGAATTCCTGGTAATTAACTTTGGCACCTGATATATTTTTTGAGTCGTCGAACCACCTCACTTTGGGGTCCTTAACCATGTAAATCCCCATAGGCGAAAAACTGTGTTCTGCTACCTTTAACCAAAGTGGGAATTCCCCAGGGACGGACAACAGCATTAAATTTGACTGATATGTTAGGTACTGACGTCGACTGACTTG
>NC_049981.1:21025644-21058503 GCF_000003815.2 Branchiostoma floridae | reverse complement strand
GCAACGGCCGCCAAGACCGCGCCCTAAGCTTAAGTATAGGACTTAAGCTGATCCAATACCCGCTTTACCCCCCCCCCCCTTTTTCCGCCGAAAAAAGACTAACCCCCAACCCCAATCACTCAGAACGTTAGAATAAGGTCTGGCAAGCTCTTTGTAGAAGAAAAAGTCAACCAGAATATTAGATTTGTTGAGATAATGAGACCAATTAGCGGCCCCACAGATAGCCCTTGTACGGGGCCGACACCTGTGCTAGGCGTCGAAGTGCAAAGTTGGCCATATCTCAGGAACCATTTGGATTTCTGCTCTAAGACTTGGTACGGTTTTATATCTTGACTGGTTTTATTGTATGAGCGGAAAAAAATCCAAGGTCAAGTTTGCTTAAGGTCGCATAACACAGTATTTATGGGCGACCCCCGTGGACATAAGTAGATCGGGCACAAAATAGGTCGTCGCAGTTCTTGAAAAGCCATAGAAATTTTTCTGTGCACGTCAGCGAGTCGGAAACTGTGGTGAACAGTAGAGGGATACGTAAGTTTTGAGACTGTATGAGTTGGGTTACGATGTTTGTTTGGCTGGGTAGAATTTCGCGCACGAATCCGGTTCCCGCTACTTCCGTGTGTCGGCTGCAGTATGGTGACCTCCGCTGGGGCTCATTTCAAAGTGTTCTTTCTGGGAAAACGAGACGACAAACTTCATCTCGTTTTCACATATGTTGTAGATTATACCCTCAACTCCAACATATCGAATTCTTGTTAATTACTTTTGCACCCTGATATATTTTTTGAGTCGTCGAACCACCTCACTTTGGGGTCCTTAACCATGTAAATCCCCATAGGCGAAAAACTGTGTTCTGCTACCCGTCGTACTTGCAACTGCGTGGTGTCTACGTGCCAAAACGTGGGAAATCGCACAGAGATTGTACGTTATAAGCACGTACAACTCACTTACCACTTGCGCAACGAACGATGCACGCGACCGGCTCACGGCCAGGCGTGGCGTGCAGACCACATACTTACACCTTAGCTTGCACAACCGTGCGAGAGACGTGCGTTGAGACGTACTCCCTCCCTGCTCTTACCAGTCCTTCCCCACGTTTTCGGAAATACGTGGCGGACGTGACCTCCAAAAAACGTACGGACAAAAAGCACGTACGGCGGGTTGTGCCCCTAGCTTAAACGGGCTGCTAACTTCAGCTCGGTCTTGCTGATGGGGCCTTGTGGACGGTTATAATTGTTACTTAATTCGAGGTAAGATATGGTCAGTGAGATGAGATCGGCCCTGTTGTGTTTTATAAGGTCACCTAATAGCGTTTGACGGTTCATTGCTTATGAGATCCTATACTGGTCTTCCCATAACTGTTGGTAGGTATAATTTGACAAGATGTTAATGTTTTGAAGGCATAATAGACAAGTAAGACACGTCCTAGTCACAAAGAGGTTTGATTAGAGGATGTAGTGCTAAAAGATGACAAAACAGGACAGCCCACGATACAGAGCTAGTGATGTCCATTTTTTGACGAGCATTAAAGTTGGGTATCACCGTCCTACACATGGTTTAGCGGTTTCTGTGTTTGTTCAGGCCTAGTTGACAGATCAGAATACATGCGTTACTGATAACAAGAGCCACCCGTGAGAGAGGGCCACGAGGAAATAAGTACCACATGATCGCCTCCCCCTTCCACGGAGATGTAAACAAACCGCCACTGATTACTAGAACAGAACCACTCACACTCACAGAACAGAGCAGAACCACCGCGACGATAATCACGCTCACGCAAATGCATGACATGTCTCTTTCTCCCTACATAACTTTAAACTAAGATATGCCCCATCTCATGTTTTCCCTGTAGCACCCAGCGTCCGTTAAGGGCCCCGGCCACCCAACTCACCAAGCGGCAAGCTTATACAAATCATCACATTCATCACACAATACGGCTAAGTAAAAGGAAGGCATACATGACATCTATACACCAGATATTTCTAAATACAATCCAAATCATATGAGTGACCAACTTACCTCCCCTTTTGTCAGTTGTTTTGTAACAAAAGATAATGTGCTGCATAGTTATTCTGCCATAGACGCACGGCACAAGCCACCACGTAGGTCACATGGGAGGGCACCCCGTGGCTGGCATGGGCCCGACGAACACGTGTCCCGGCGGAAGAGGCGGTACCCTCCAGATTGACGTGAACCCGACCTCACTACCCTTCCGGGACACCAAAACGTTCATCGCTGGGTCACTGCACCAAAACGTGGACGTATGGGAAAAACTAGCAAAATTCTTGGGACAAGGGCCTGGAAGTCCTTGTTTGGATAAAGAATAAAGTTCAGGATAAGAAATTATTCGCCCCGCGTTTGAGGGTAGCTTTAGAGGGCAGACGTAAAAGTCGGAACAGGTCATCGACCCGAATTGCCACCGAAGTGACACGTACACCGAGTAGCACGGAACAAAACTAAGTCGGTATGAACAGTGGCTTCTGCATAATAATAATCACAATAATCATAATCACGTGCATTCCAAAGTTGGAAGTCCCCGATGAAGGAGTGTCCGTTTGCGTTTTAATCACAGCTGGCACGTTTAAAGATCCACGAAACGCCAAATCTTTGACCCGTATTTCAACGGAACCGAGAAGTTTTTACCCGCAAGCACCAAACTACCGTAACTTGGTTGTATCTCCCTGTATGTCACAGAAGGTCGTTCAGCTCTTGATCTTTAAACAGATGTTATAGAATGGCTTATTCATACACCTATAGATGTCAACATTGCGGCGTTGGCCAGATACCTTGTTTCCTTGGAACCGATGACATAAAATGGATTACCCGAAACCCAACACTTATCTGGCCAGGCGCAGATTATTGCACAATATCAATGTAACATGTAGCATGCTTGAAATAAACTTTCTAATTTCAACTTTGTTAATTGTTTTGATATTTCTCTATGGTAATATTTAACTTGTGCGAGGTTATATGCATCTTACAAACGAGACGTTTAAATAATGCCGTAATTGCGCGCGCGTTCAGCTAAGGTTGTCGTTTGTCTAAAGTTCAATTTTAAAGCTGCGGTGGAATTTTGCGGTCCCCCTGTAATTAGAATCTATAACATTGCAAATTACACTAATTGGGTAACGTTATATTTCATTGCTGCATATGATCTGAGCATTTCCACACCGCCATGGACCATGTTACGAAGCGACATCCTTCCTGTTGGCCATGATCACCTTGGCGTACAGCCATGTGTACCTTTGGTCCGCTCAGAGAAGTCGCTATGGACGTAACAGTACAACATAAAAGCTCATATGATAATGGGGTTCACTCACACGCACAGACATAAGATTGTAGGGACTAATATGTTTTGCATTCCTTTTATGCGCGTATCTATATCGATGTACTTAAGGTGTACAGAAAAAGCACATACCTCAATGTTGCAGTTGTTTCCAATATCTTGGTATTTGTTGTCATCGGCAAATTACAGACGGTTTCACATGAACATTGTGATAGATTACAACAGACCGCATCTATGTATTTGATTCTACACAGGTGACAATTTTTCACTTTAATAATACAGACCTTGCTACCAATCCATATACAACACCATCTAAACCACACCATTAACAACATCATACTACACAGCACATCAAGGACAACGTGACGCGACACTACGACACTAGCACATACAGCCCGGAACATGACCATGACTTATCAAGCATACAATTCCTCAATCATCTCTATCAAGATACCAAATACATGTATAACAAAGACAAACGATATTACCGTCGCCATGGCAATGCTTTTTCATTGCCACGCTTTTTGTGTCTAGGACAGAGCCCAATCCTCTCCTTCCACTGCCAATATTCTCTCCAACCCCCTTGTACAAGTTGGAGTGGGGATTTTAAGTACTGTAATCAGCACAGATTTTGTGACATGTCAAAAGATTTGAACCCATGACCTCTGTTTTCTAGGTCTAACAACCTAAAGCATGTACCGAACACAGTGCTGGTACAGTACTTGAATGTGTTCCTGACACAGTCCGTAAAGGAAGGCCTCCCAGACACATTCCCGAAGGGTCCAGCCAGTGGACAGGCCAACCTCAGGGCACTGACAGGGTTTGAAATTAGCAATTACTATGCCTGTCAATCAGCTATTTTGGCTGAGTGCCACATGATGGGGCTATGAATGGGGGGATCTGAGCAGCCTGACGTGATAGCCAGGCCAGGTAGACAGGCCAGGTAGCCTGGCCTGGTAGACAGCCCAGCCTTTTAAGCGAACCCGATCGCTATTTAAACGGTCCTTATGATTTTCTGGCTGGCACTACGTATTACCTACCTGATTCCTTGGCAATAAACCTGGCGATGGCAACACTCTGACAGATCATGGTTCCGTCCACGTCCAGCACAGGCGCCTGGCCCATTGGCATTTCTAGCAAAATGAAAAAAGAATAACAATAATAAAAAGGAAACATGAGGTATTCAGAAATTCTGAGTTTGATTTAAACAAAAACGGCCACTTAAAACATCCGGTAGCGTGCCCGGACCACGTGATGAAAAATTTGAATGCTGCTCACGCTCGCACGCACGCACGCGCGCGCGCGCGCACACACACACACACACACACACACACACACACACACACACACACACACACACACACACACACACACACACACACACACACACACACACACACACACACACACACACACACACACACACACACACACACACACACACACACACACACACACACACACACCGCCATGAATAGGATGGTGCCCAGGCTACAATGACCTACTTGGCTTGTATTCCGGCCATCGCTCGAACTCTATGCGGACATCCTCGTAAGGCAGCCCGGCAGCCGCCAACATCAGCCTGGCGGGCTCCGCTCGACCCCGACCGTGGAAGTAGTACAACTTGTAGCTCGGCATCTTTACAAAATAGGACGATCGCTATTGTTTAGAAGATGTCTTAAAATCGTCTATCGAACCACAGCCCTCGTGCAGACAAGAGTGATGACTGATGTGGCAATGGGAGTAGATCCGAGCGGAACCATCTAAAAGCTTTGCAAGGGTTCTGGGGATAGATATTCTGGTACTAGTATACTCTAACGTTACCCTTCATGACCAACGCAGCGGCAACGCTACAATAGAGGTTGCTCTTTACAACAGCAATATTTCACAAACACAATCTGTGTTCAGAAGCCGTCAAAACGTCACGGTCACACCCTCCCCATGGGTCTGTCTGGTTTGGTAGATTCTAAATAAATTTTCGTTGACCGATCAGACTGCGACCTGCAGGTTGCGATAGAATGCTGAGTATGGAAATTACGGGGGCAAACCATTTGATGCTTTAATGGGTTGTATATTCGAGCGATAATTCGAAGAACTGAACCCTAGAAAAGGGTTCCGTGCAGTGATCAATTTTTTTTGTAGACATGCACTTTTTTTTAGATTTGATTTTATTCTAACTACTGAAACGAGCCCTGGAAATGTCGGAACACATCCAATCCCATATGTAGTGATCGGTCCAGCCACATTTGCGGTCATTTGCAGGTCACGGATGGTGTAACATTACATAAATACAACTGCGATGTACCGCTATCTCCGCTATTCTTCAAGCGGATGTGTGGTTTGATATATAATTGTCTTTGTCTTGGTTGAACGCCGTTTGTTTTCAAAACGTACGGAATCAAGCCAATACCACACATCTGCTTTGAAATTTATATCAATGAATTGCAAACAAAGTGCTACCAATATTTAGTCTTCGACATTCTGAAAGTGGTATTCCGTATACCAAATTCCCACAAAAAATATTTCATATCTCCGTCGTTAAAGCTTATGAATTGCATAATATTGTGCATAACTGTTATGCTATGATCTGTTTCGATTAACAATGATAATGACATATTTGCCATGATCCTATATTTAGGACGAACACATGTACAAGAGCTGACAATGCGAGCGTCTCACAAAACAAACCCGGGATATTTCAGTACCGAAAGGCGACGCACCCTCGAAATCAGTCACGATGCTCATTGATAAAAGTGTCATCACGGCCAATGAGGTACTAATATACTTTTAAAGCTAATTGTAGTTGTTGAACTATATGAATATGTTGCTTATCTTTTTAAACGATATTGACATATTATAATTGGAAATTTCGACACATTTCTTGTCACCTACTGACGTGAACAATTTACTATAATAAGTATACTGGTCGATTGCGGAAGTGTGTCTGCAGGAGTTTATTAAAGCTCGGAGTCTTTAAAAATGTACATCTTGTCATACGCTAACCAGTTGCAGTTTGACAACGAGTACAGATGAAACCCCAAAATCAATGCGCAGAATGCAAAGACATTGAGAGGGGGGTCAATATCAAGTTAAAAACGGGTGTCCAGATCCCAACCGGCTGTACACATGTACTTCTTCGAGACCGACCGAAGAGTCCAACTTATCTCAAAGCAGACGGTTGTTGATAATGTTTTCTTATTATTCGTCACAATTATCGTTTGAAGGGTTGTGTGTCGGACAAACGGACAGTCACCTAACCACCCAACATCTGCTTGGAAATCACAACCTTAAGCTTAATCCTCGCTGATAAGGCCGTACTAAGTACATTTTAGGGATGACATTCTCTGGGCAGCCCGAAAATTATACGATCGTTCAAAAATCTTAAGTTGCAAGGAAGGTTGTACAACTGACTGAAAACACTGTCTATCAAACAATGAACTCTTTATTTTTGGTATTCCACGTCTTCTTTTTGTTTGCCTTTGAAATTGATTTTGGCATTCTAGTATCAATTTTCAACTTGCGGTATATACTGTATAAAGATATCTATATATACTCTCATTTGCAGGCAACATTTTTTTTTTTGGAAACGGACGTGAATTAATGCGCACCTTATCCGTATAATCGACTTCGTCTGGCCCAATTTCTACCACTCGACCGAACTCAAGGTTGTTTCACGACTACACAACCAGGGTACAACATGTCGACAGGCCGGGGGATCTCGTGACGTAAGCCGCGGCCTTGATCCGTATACCTTAGGGCACGCTGATCTGGTTCTACGTACGTACCTCCTCCCGTTTTTGCTCTGTCATCGTGAATTCGCAAAACAGAGGCATCAGGGGTCAACCAGAATACAAGAATCTGTGAGGAAAGCCGCGCCTCAAGCATGTAAAAGAACCCACCAAATTTACCTAAAAGATGGGTCCTTTCAGGTGCGAGTGGAACACTTAAATCTGTTCAGTTGTACAACTTGTACTCTTCAGTACAACCCTGGTGTGTTACACCATGATATATATATAGACGGTTTACAGGGTAAATAATACAACAAAAACCGGCATAAGGTGTATATGGTGCATAGATGAAACGAAGGGGTGAGAGAGCTCTATCTAGCATTCAGTTTATCAACATTTTAAAAAATCCGTTAGACTCATGAAACGCGTTGAATGAAATAAAGGTGAAATTCAGAGGAATGGAGTATATGTGGGATATGAAAGAGTGCAGCTCTAAGAATAATGAAATGCAAGATTTGATCGTAGCAAGGAAAGTACGACCACCTGTATTATCATTATCATTATTATTGACATACAACACATCATGCAATTGTCAGAGAAAGCGATCGCGAAATTTACCAAGTTCACTCTATCTCTCAGCCCCTCTCTTAATCGCATTCTCTCTCACCCCCTTCTCTTCAGTCTCTCTCCGCCCCCCCCCCCCCTCTCTCTCTTCTATTTTGCGAAAACTCTTTCTTTCTTGTTGTTTAGTGAACCTCCCCGCGACCTGCTGCTTTCTGTACTTTATATAAGGAACCTGTAGGGCAGGTCCTCAGGGCGCCACCCAACACCGGCGCGAGACACACCGAGCCAGTGCACAGTCTGCTTCTGCCTCAGACAGTCGTGAGAACAACAACACTGACGGGATGGCACCGAAATACAGGTTAGAGAATTTTACTTACAATTCGTATAATACGGTATATGAAGATTCGACATGCAAATAAGCAACATTTAAGGAAAAATGAAACTCTATTGATAAGATATCGCTGTTATACCCGGAAGTAACTGTATCTTATCTAATCGAATTTTATTTGCCCTCGAATACTTACAATCCACTTTGATAATGCCGTGAATATATAGGTCATTTCTGTAACTCGGATTTGCTCCGTAGTGGTTGCAGACGATAGCTGTATGGCCGATTAACTCTTCTGGCCAATTTCTGCTATTTTTCGAGCAACCTATGCAGTGTTTAAGAGATTAACATTTTGTGAACACTGCTGGAATGGTATAGCAACACTTGGAGTTAAATATGCAGAGCGTAGCTATAGGGGGAATTGTCTTTTCTGGCTATATATTCAGTCGTTGTTGTGTGACCTGTGGATGATTGGTTGATAGATTGACGCATTAATTATACTAAAAGTCAAATCACATCACGTTGCCCTACTTGAAAACGTAGGACAATCAGTGCAGTGAATCAAAGGGAGGGGCTGTACCATTGCGGGCTTCCCTGCGGCAGTAATTGTAGCTTGATCTGCCGAGTGCCAAGCGTTATATTTGAGATACAAACTGCACTTGCTCAGTTCAGTCAAAGGGCCAAGCGTCTAGCTAAACGGGTTCTAATCATGCAGTAGTACCCACTATTATTTTTTGTACCATTTTTGTTACACGTGTAAAATATGTGTATAGACTTTAAATTATGTAAACTGTACCTCTGTTAAATGTTTTGTCCGACCCCTACCTCTTCCCTCATGACCTCAATGAAAAGCCTGCAGGCGTGTAGAACGCGTCGTTCTCTAAAATAAAATACGGCGCACGCTTAGGTGTAAGTAAACTAATTGTGATGCAGCAAAAAGACCTTAGACGTACATAAAGTTTATAGTTTTTTCTTCATATCTACAAGGTATTTTCAAAACAACCATGTAGACATTGTGTGCATTGCCCACCGTAAGTTTACATACCCTAAGTAGACTGGCCTTGAAGCAATGTCCAGGCGTAAATCACATGCCATGACAATGATCGTTGGCAATTGCAAGCAAGATCGCCACTTCGGTTTCTTATTTCTAGAAGGGAAAATGCATTATAGGGCTTAGCTATAACAGTGTTCACCATTTACTATTAAAAACAACGATTTAAGGTACTAGTATACAGTCCTCAAATATGAATAGTGACATAATTTTCAAAATGTTCGTCTATTAATAAATTGCCTCAACATTTACGAGTATAAATGGATTGAGATAACACCAAATTTTGCTGTGCAACACATTTCTTCGAAAGACAACGATATCAGAAAGGAAAAGTTCGAGATGGGCCGAAATTCAACACAGCAGGTCTTAAGAGACACGCGAGGGGTAATGCGAAATCGTGCGTTTGCTACCCGAGCCAATCACCGTGTCCGTCATGACGTCAGAAGACGTGACGTCATGGTGGCGCGGTTGCAGACGACTACCACCTGTGATTCCCCGTAAGTCCCTCGTGCCAAACGAATGTGGGCCAAGGTTGAAGGCCTCTATCCTGGGATCAGTTTGGTGATAGACACGGTCTGGTGGAGAGGAAACAAGTCTGCTGTGAAATTGCTAACCTTCAAGCAGATATTGGGAGACCGAACGTCGTTACGTTTTCCTACTAGCCTAATCCTAGCTTCCCTTTTCGTGTTGTACAAACCTCAGCCGATACAACCACCCCTACGCAATATGAAAGTGACCTTAATGAAAAATGGAGGTATTGTTTTGCGTGTGTGTGTGTTATGTGTGCGCTTGTGTGTGTGTGTGTGTATGTGTGTGTGTCTGTGCACTGTGTCTGTCTGTGTCTGTGTGTCTGCGTGTGTGTGTGTGTGTGTGTGTGTGTGTGTGTGTGTTTGTGTGTGTGTGTGTGTGTGTGTCTGTGTGTGTGTCTCATATTTGTAGCCAGCATAACTTAAGAACATCTTGATGGTAAAAGATACCTGTTGAAATGTAATATAAATCAGTTGTGAAAAGTTTGGTTCCAAGTAGGTATTGCTGAGATATGACAAGAATATTCGTACCATTAGGTTGGTGTACTTTAACATCCGGGGGAGAGCCGAGCTGACCCGGCTGCTGTTCGCAGCGGCAGACCTACAGTACGAGGACCAGCGCTTCGAGTTCAGCTCGGACCAATGGAAGGAGCTCAAGCCAAGTGAGTACATGTACTCTCATACCACACTGATTAGACCGGTTCATTAAAATCAATGCTAAAACACACACCTTCCATACCCGCAAATCCAATTAAAACAGTTTATCTGGAGATGTTTTGCTTTCAATTGCAAGCGAACTCGTTCGTTGGGAAATAAAAAAAATGCCATTATCAAATGGGAATTATTAACGAGCTGAAGAGGATAGGAGACATGGAAGGAAAGAAAAGGATTAAATAGATTACAGACGATTTGATTTCTTCAAAGGATAAAGTCAGGCCACCGGTGGCAAATCTATAGGATATAGCTTTGGCCCTTTGGAAAGTGACATACATTTTCTTGGAGGTTAGTCAAAAATTGTCATTTTCCCTCACTCAACAGACACATGATAACGATAAAAACGTTTCACTTCTCCGCCCACAGAGACTCCCATGGGCCAGCTGCCGCTTCTGTACGTTGATGACGTCCCCCTCTGCCAGAGTACGACTATCGCTCGGTACGTCGCCAGGACAACAGGTGAATAAAGCAGAAAAAAACATAATTTTTTTAGTGAAAGTAACTAATGATTCCTTACATTCAGTGACCGATGGAAAAATACACTTGAAAGGTATCTTACTCGTAAATCAAGTAGTTCTTGACAGTAACGAAGTTGGTGTTTCTCATTTGTACGTTAATGATAGAGGCTCAACGGTTCAGATGTGATGGAAGCAATTAGTCCCTGGCTCCAGTAGAGTTAGTGAACTGCTGTCCGGATGGTACCCAGGCTATGACTACTGGTTATGTATTCAAGAAAGAACCTACCGGCTGCGCGACGGTGTGTATACATATTGGCCTCAATCAATCACCATTCCTAAGCTTTGGGAAAATGACAGCTCAGAGACGGTACTAGACCGGTTTCGACTGCATTCGTCTTTCTCGAGAATCTTCAACCGATCACATTCGCTCCGTGGCACGTGATCGTATCTCAAGAAAGACATTTTTACAAGTTGAATGCATTCAGATTTAGAGAATCAAGTCTATTTTCATACATAGAGCATCACCCGTGGTGGAGTGACGGGTATCGCGGGGGTACTTCTCAGTGTTTTCGGGGGTTGGTTACGGTGTCGCTTTGTCACCAGGTCCGGGATGATTTAACTGCGGTTTAGTCCCAACCGTGCCCCAAAATGGCCCGGTGGCCGCAGGGTGCTCATCGGGGCCGCGTAGGGGTCACTCCCGAAAGTACAACAAACCAGCCCGTGAACTACTTGGCGGGCCCGTTTTCCTAAAAGTCACGGTAGCATAATTGTAATTTCCACTTTGCCACTAGGTCTGGCCGGAAAGACTCCTCTGGACGAGGCTAAAGCAGACATGATTGTAGACGGACTGGACGATCTGGCAAAGAAACTGCTGGCAGTGTTCAATGAGAAAGACGAGGAAAAGAAGGTCAGTCTGTTCGTGAACCTGTATGTACTCTCTTTAAAACCGTAGGTATGAGTCGGACTGGTATCGAACTCACGACCTACCGAATGCAAGGCTTACCCCATCCACTTGGTCATTGCACACGTTAATAAGCCACCAGATAAGACCCTTTTATCATGTTTTGGCATGATAGGAAACAATTATGAGATATAAGTGCTGTAAATATAACAT
Source organism: Branchiostoma floridae (assembly GCF_000003815.2). Lineage (NCBI taxonomy): Eukaryota > Metazoa > Chordata > Leptocardii > Amphioxiformes > Branchiostomatidae > Branchiostoma > Branchiostoma floridae. The sequence continues at coordinate 21,046,736 of NC_049981.1, read as the reverse complement.
TAGTTTTGGTTTTCTAAATCCAAGTTTCTTCCTACCAACAGTGGATGCCCATCTATAATACTCGATTTCGAACATCTGTTTTTTCAGGCGGAGCTCCAGAAGGAGTTGGCAGGAGGGTTCCTGCCACAGTTCCTCGGGAACTACGAGAAGTTAGCCAGCGCGGAGGGATTCTTCGTCGGTGGTTCGGTTCGTAATCAACCTTATTCTGCTTGTGCAAAGAACGAGGCTAAAATCCATTATAGCAGAGATAACATACACAAAGATACGATGTATCATATTTTAGGCTTTTGCGCCATTAGCGTTTGCATAGCGTATCTGATATTTATGAATAAACAAACCAATATGACGAACTCTATGAGAATAGATAACGTAAAGGCAATGTCTTACGTAATCTTATAAACTTGATGTCCTTTCAATCTTTACAGCTGACCTGGGCCGACCTCGCGTTCTTCAACATGATTGGCTGGGTGACGCCCATGAACCCCGCCGTACTGGACGGGTTTTCCAACCTCGCCAAGGTCATGGACAACGTGCAGTCCCAACAGGGGGTCGCTAGGTGGCTCAAGGAGCGCCCGCAGACCAAAATGTAGCCAAAGTGCCGTTGTCAAGGCAACAGCTAAAAATAGTCGTTTGCCAGGATCTAACGCCGTACTAGTGTTTCCTTACCAAGGTACAGAGAAAAGCAGTTTTTAATTCCATTTTTTTGTATATTACATGTAGAACCATAGACTAACCTAACGGACAGATGAAGGCCTGCCTAATAATACCAGGTTGAATTTCTTACCAATCTACCACCAGTGTAACATAACCATTAAAACGGCTTACCATGTGTGACTTACAGCAAATGCCACGCGCTTTCCTACAGTAATTCCAATAAATCTGCCTAAACCTCTATGTGCTCAAATGGACTTTTTACATACTAGAGTGTGTTCGTCTTAAAGCAAGGGATTCATACATGATTACATTATATAGATTACATATATCGTTCTTGGTACCATCATTGGAGCACCCATTTGTATTTACCTTAGCTTGAATATTTGTTCACCATTATTATATTCTAACATTATTCAATTGCACCCCTTATTCAATTGCACAATTCCCCGTAATGAAATTGATAGAGACAGCTAAAAACGGGCTTTGCCTATGTTAAGAAAATTCCTTTATTAAGAAATATCCCTGCACAATTCCCCATAATGACATTGATGGAGAAAGCTCACAACTGGCTTTGCCTACGTTATAAGATGATTCCTTTAGTCGGAACTATCCATTGACTCCAGCCCTGCCCTCAGATCCCGCGCCAGTTGGAGATGGAAGGCGTGCACGGGCATTTCCGGTCCGGCGCGTACCGCCCCACGTTGAACGCAGTGGACTCCATGCCCCTCTGAACCCCCTCACACACCCTCGTGTCCTCCTGCTACACCTGGTCACTGCCCTGAAGGCTCTGGTCGATGAAGTTTGCCAACTGTAATTAAGAGGATGGGACAATTTTGTAAATGGTATCATGAGTTTTGGGTAAATACAGATGTTCTCGTGAATATGCACAAATGTCCATGAATATGACGCAGATCATTTTGATTTAAAAAATCTCGGGTTCCACTCGGCATGTCTGCCTTCAGTGTTGAAGAGTACATTCACAGTGTAGATGGAGTAATATTACACTGTTCATCTGATTCCAAATGGACATTCCAAATTCTGCACACTATCGATGACACAATGAAGAGCGTCGGGCGTGGCGTCGGGCTAGGCGTAACCGGTAGAGCGTTCGGCTCGGGATCTAGAGGTCCTGAGTTCGATCCCCGCCGTGCCCCCAACGATGTGCCCTTTGGGGCACTTTACATGACCTTCCTCACTTCACCCAGGTGTAAGAATGGGTACCTGACTTCGGTCGGGGAAGGTAAAAGACTGCCTTTACCTTCTGTCTGTACTGTGTGTCATTGTTAATATAAGTTACTAACTTGAGTGCAGTGCCAGATTGTCCTCGTCTGTCTAAAAGTACATAGAAAAAAAGATGAAGAGCGATTCCTCACAACCTCCGTAGACTAATGAAGGCAAGGAACATATACTGTACTTCACAAGAGAGCTAGAACTAAACCGCCCTTTACCATCCTACCTCTGTTTTGCTCATCTCGTTCTCGAATGTCTCTTTCAGGTAGAAGTCATAAATCATCAGAGAGCGGTCAGGCCCCAGGGGAAGCACGATGTTGATGTCCAACCAGGGACCATACCTGTTTATTGACAATGACAATGATCTTTATTGCATATTCTTGCCGAACATGGGCTAAATGCATTGAGTCATGTAACTAAGTAGAGGTGTAAAGAGGTTACATTTCGATATCATCTAAAATCTACAGTCTCTTCTCTCCTTTTAAAACTTGTCTAAACAAATTTACAGAGCTTTTCCGGTACGTTGTACTCTTTAGTCGACATACTGTAGTGAACATTTAAAACTTTTTTAAACATGCATATTTATGTGGTTGGTGTGGCGTAACTGGTAGAGCGTTGGGCTCGGAGTCAAGAGGTCCCGATCATGCACCAACGTTGGGAAAGGTGCTTTACACGGCTTTCCCTTTCAATGGAGCAACACCCACCGAGCGTCTTCGGTTAATGTGTCTAAATGTGTGCCAAAAACACGCTACGGATTTGGTGCGACAATGTCCCAACACTATCTGCACATTGACATTCACCAAGAACCGTTGTTTTTATAAAACAGGCAGATAAATGTCCAAGTACAACATCGACTAAGGCCATATTTTCTAAGAGCGCAAATCCTGCCCCCTCTCACAAGGTGTTTCTGATGGAACACGGATAAAGCGAGGGGTTAAAACCTCCTTGGATAAAGTTATTGAAATTATGTGTATCATGTGGTCCAGCTTGGACAATGAAATTTCGAGTTAAGCACATAAAGTGTTGAGATAAACACATAAAAAATCACGCCCGTACCTGTTAACCAGCAGGTTCGGATAGATACAGGAGTACACCGCCTTCGTCCCAATGCGCTGACGCTTTACACTATCATCGCCGTCTGCTTTGCCAATGCACTCCTAAAATTTGTATTCGTATCAGATACACGATTAGAAAGAAAGATAAATCTGATGTGATATGGACGTCACACGTACACAGATCGACCAGGGCCTCAAAAACCGTGAAAGACCTCAATGTACCCGGCTTTCTACAGATGAGGAGAACATTGGAAGGAGAAGAACTAAAAGAAGAACAGATCTAAATAGTATTCTTTGGCTCTAAATTCGTTCTTCGTTTATGTATCAAAAGTAAGCAACTTTTTTATTGAGCAAACATAGATTAACAAGTACAGACAAGATGGCAGTCAAGTTGTGTTAGCGTCGCCATCGGAAAAAAAAAACAGATTTTAACTAACAGTGGTGTAATGATGTCAAATTAATTAGTCATGTTGTCTAAAGCTACCTTTAATAACCGTATCTAGTCCTGGAGAAAGGTGTTCAATATGGAAGAAACGCCAAGGGAATCAATCGACTTACCTGCATGTTAAAAAGGTCTCCCACCTCTGTGCGGAAGGTACTGAGGTCAAGATTGGAGGACAGATCGCGGTGAACGTACTCCAGATGATACCCACCGTCTGATGCGTTATCCACGATCAGTTTCCAGTTACAACTGGCAGGAAAATACAGAAAAGGCAAATTAGATTTTTATATATATTGTATATAAATGCAAATGTCCGCTGATTCAAGTTCCGCCTACTGCTCCATTTTTTATTGTTACAATGTTAGCATTGATTTCTTTCTGTGTTTCAAGTGGCGATTGGGGCTATAAATTGGGGGAGGGGGGATTAGGAGCTCGTAAAAACTATATTTCTAAAAGACACACAGCTTTACTACTCTACTACTCCCACTATCGTACATCGAAAGGTGTGGCAAGGATTATAACATCTATAGTTCGGTATACAATACACTGTGTGTTTAGTTATTTGTTTAAACTTAAAATAAAATTTTATTTGAACATATTTTTTTAATGCCGCAAGTATCGAATTCTCGCCATGTACCAGTATAGAATCATAATATTCCTCGTCAATTGTGCAAATCAGTTATGTATGTGTACAAATAAATTACCTAACGATATAGTCCTCCCTTCTCAGCTACAAATGTCACATGTATGAGAGTTCATTGAAAACGATGCATTATGCAAGTTAGATCCTGACTTTCACAATGAGTATTTTCGTTTCTCACTGACCTTGGCGATTTTGCCTCAAGTCAGTTAGTGAAGGACAGCCGGAAAAGGTTAAATAGCAATATATTCTACAGACCACCAGTTAGACAGCATTTACAGGTCAGCGCTGCAAGTTTGAAGATCGCTGACGCTGTCAACAATTTTGTGTCACAGGTAGGACCATATTTACTGGCCAGATTGTAGTTGAGTCAGGCCGTACTTCACTGGCGGCAACTTCGGCGTACTTAAGGCGTAGTTTTTCAAAGTACGGCGTAGTTTTGCAAAGTTCGGCGTAGTTGGCCGAAGTACGGCGTAGTTGAGTTTTGACCGGAATAGAAAACCATAATCGTACGACCAATGATCGCGCAGTGTGAGTAGAGAGATGTTTCGTCATGTCAAACATATTTTCTGCCCACAGGCAGGAAACAACTCTCTGACTAGTAAACAAAAGGAGAAGCTCTTTGGGAACACATACTCCGTAGACCAACTCTTCGATCAAATGGACGCTAACAAAGATGGAGAGGTCTGTGATTTTCACCGTGGATTTTGCATACTTTGATTACATGCTTTATTATGTTTATTTTTTGTTTATTTTCAGCCAGAGACGACATACTATGGGCTTTAACCGATGTTTAAAGCAATTACCTAGTTCCGAGGTGTGTCTGGTTGAAGACAAAAGCTTGCTAGTATTGTTTTATTAACTTAAATGTTTGATTCTTCTTTAAAGCTGACCTTCCAGGAGGTTCATGAGTTCTTCACCAACAGAGGTTTCAGATGGATGACCCGGAGTATGGAAGAGAAGAGGCAGCGAGTCTCCGGTCTCAAGGAATACACCCTGAAGTACATGGATATCCTCGGAGTTCTCGGGAAGAAAGTGTACAACAAGGTACGCAGAGAAAACTAGGCAATTAACAGTCTAAAATCCTTGGAATAAATCATTATACGAATTGTACGAACGAACACTGTAAGTAGCTGGTTTGCTTTGAATCTGTCATTGCCTGAAATGTTTTGGGCTGATGCATGGATGGATGCAAACATTCAGCATTGTGTGTTGTTGTTCCTTTATGATTGCAATCAATGACAATGTTGGATAACCTTTTAAAATTTCTAATAACTAGACCGCAGCATGTCCGTGATAAAAGATACAAAAACCGGACCTTCTGCTGCAATACCATGGTCAGCCACCTGGAGGACTTAAGTCGACCCTGAACTCCAGCACTACAGTAGTCTTTAGCACTACACACATCTAATATCATCACAATCGATCGAGACGTACTTAGCTTTTCTCCGGATACACAAAAGTGACTCTCTTCCACCTTAGACTCACGACTACTATGAACAGTCAATTGATCGTTTAGTCTTGAACGAGTGTTAAATACACACATTGGCAATATACATGCATGTGCACGTGGTAGCTAGTGTATTGCATTCCAGTCAACATGACTATATGACATCCATCTTTCCCTGTCATCCAACTGACTGGAATCCATGGTTAACTTTGTCTCAGGTTGACGACGTGGAGAGGACCATTGGAGTGGACAGTGACTACGTGAAGACAACAGACTTTCAGCTAGAGGACGGGGATAAAATGTTTCTCTTTCAGGTAAACGTAGCAATACATCATTATTTGTCTTACCTTCACGGAAGGGAAACATAATATTTTGGCCAATTTCTTCTTCTTCCTTACGTTCCAAGTAAATAGCGTCAAAGACCTCGACCAGAAAGCTGTTACCGTACGTGGCCATGGGAGGTGTAGCAGACACCCTGTGATGTTCGATTTCATATGTAGCGAGTGGCAGGACAACCTGGAGTGGGTGGTCACTATATATATATGACTGTGAATGAGTAAGAATCATCTTCACTCGGTCTAACCTATTTTAGGTTAGACCGAGTGAATATAAACATTATGTATTTGCTTGCAAATACTGTTTTTCCAGTCAGCATTTTCGTCTCAACATAGCATGCTCAGTTGTCGTACCTACTGTCCTGATCTAGCGTAAGAGAACCCCTCTTTGGAGAATTTCCTATGAGACCATTGAAATATTTTCTCTGCATGGACAGCGAGGAGCCACCGGTGCTCGAGCGTTCCTGCGGACGTACATCGCAAAGAACGACATGAAGCCTACAAAATCCGCCACGTGCTGTTCGCTCCTTAGCCGAGAAAAGTTGCCAAGCCGGAGAGCCCAGCTAGTAACAATATCTAAGTTTGTGTGGAAGTGCATATGGCATGGCCTAGAATATCATCGGGATGGTTATGGAGAAAGATGATTGTATTTGAATCGATTTTCTCATTATTTCGGATATAACGACCCATGGCAACATATTGCACAAGTTATATACATTCTTATCGAAGGGTTCCTGTAGTGGCAATGAGAATTTAACAAGCGTTTTATGATCATGACCTTGCTGTTGGTGTTGTATTTCTGTTGTTTTATACGCTATTGCCGTTTTGTCACAGACGCTTGGGGAAAATAGCTTTCTTGAGTTTTTTTCATTTGATATTATTTGCTTTTATGGTTCAGTTATTGTTCTTATTTCATTATCTTAAGCGCATTTCCAAATATAGTTATACATATGTGATTGAAGTAGGTGTAAAAACAGTAGTATATATTCACACTTATCATTGTAATTTTGCTTTGCCAATATTTTTACTTTAAAAAAACTGCCATGCTCTTTAATCAAGTGTAGCAAGCGATAATGAACTATGTATCTTCTACCTGCACCTTGATTTACATGTTTGCCGTCTATTCGCTCAATCAGAAAGAAAACACCGCAGAAAAATCAGTAATTGGTGTATTTTTGCCAATTTTGGTGTTTGCAGTTTGTTTTGTGTTCAGACGCTGAGTTGTTGAGGTGGACACAATTATTTTCTCATGTATTCGAACTCATTTGGGATCTGTATAATCATGGTTGCCAAATTCGTTAAGAGAACTTTGAGATTGCTGTTCAACGGTCGCTTTGTAAAATCGCCTCGTGACGGCCAGACGTGGTACTACAGGTTACTGTGAATGAGTTGCGAAACGGTGCGTTTTTACTTGAATGAGGTTTAAACTTGTGTATTTTTTGTCCTACTAAACAATGTACATCGTTTGGCATATCACTTTCTGCGCAAGATATAGGCAGATGTACTGGAGTACCACGTGTCTGTTATGGGTCAGTGTACTAACAAAGAACCTACGTACATAAAGACCCAAGTTGTAACTTTACCGTTTCAAAAAGTAAGACAAAGTTTCAACTACCTACACTTTGTGCTTTGTAGCCATGTGTTGAATAAAAACTTTAAACGTGATGGTCAAGTTATGGGTTCAGTATATACGTCGACTAAGGTACTTACATTTAACAGCGCAAAGCTGTATGGAAAATTTAAGTCCCTGAACACGTCTGTGTTGACTACTCCTCTGAACTCCTCTGGTAAGGGCATTTACATTGCCTTATTGTCGTAGAAGACAGGAATTGCTAACATAGCACTGGAATATGAGGACTGGGTGATAGTTCATAAATTCAGAGAATGATTGACATAACAGGTGACTAGTTCAAACCACTCATACCTGGAAGGGTGCATGCTCTCGATACGTGTGATGAGTCTCTAACCGGAGCTAGGTACTCATTTACCCCTGAGCAAAGTCTAATCAAATCTAAACATCTGGGATTAGGTCGTGTGGCATAACTTCAGGAGGTTTGGCCTAGAAGCTGGAGATCCTGGGTTCATACTCATGCATGCTCCCGAACTTGTGGTCTTGGGAAAGGCACTTCACACGACTTTATGGGTACCTGACTTCGGTTGGACTCCCCCCCGAATACCGTGGCCATTAGGCACGGGATAACAACCCCTAATGCCTTAAAAAAAGGCTATGGGACCGTCTTTACCTTTACCTACATTTTACAGTCTACATGTATGCAGTTACACATTGTTAGGCAGGAACAAGCTTCTCAACAGGCCTGAAGTTTTGCGGGGCCGGGGGCTCCGTGAGAGTTTGTATTACACAGCCTTATATGTCTGATTTGTGGACTGGTTTGACAGGTGCTTATTGTTGAACTTGTTGACACCGAGCGTTTGTTGACATTTCTCACTCGATCAGTTACGGGCGCCATGTTTCAAACATACATCGTACCGAATAAAGTTCAACAACAGTTCAACCCTGATTAGCATATGCGGGAAAATATACTAAGCCCTGCTCACAGCAATTCATTTCTGGTACCTACGCTCTTACGGTGGACGTCACAAGTAAGATATAATCTACGTCGATGAAGGTTAGACATTCAGGCTCCTATCAAGAACGCAAATCACCCTGTCTTGACTTAGTTTGTAATGAACCATCCTAGAATTGTCTTCAGCTCTTTAAGATATCAATTCAGAGTTTGGTAAATCCTAATGTTTAGTGTCCAGCCACTGACTAAAGACAGCGGATCCTGTCTGAAACGTCTGGCCGTTTCCAATTTCTATCCAGTTGCTTGAGTAACTATCACTTTGCGAATAATATACGTATTCTCTTGAAATCCTGGTTGTACAAACATGCAGCCCTGCAAAAAATGTGTTTTTCTGAGACAAACATATTTACTAGATATTCACAGACAAACTGGTGAATATGCAGAAATTAGAGGGGCGAGTAGGAACAGAAACAAAGAAATATGCCGACACCCGGGATCGAACCCGGGTCGGCAGATTACAAACAAGCAGCGAAACCACTGCGCTAGAAAGGCTGATCAGCCGATTCACGCGGTAGTTTGACGCTACTTAGCCCCCTCCCTCCCAACCCCACTGTTACAAATACTATATAGTTGTTGTACACTTTCTTTACTGCTTCCTGTCGTCTTTTCCGGCTTTCTTAGAAAATAGTTGGCGTACTTCCGATTGGATTTTGAACCTGTCCTCAGAGGCCGGTTTTGTTAATGTGCCATCGCTCAACTGATGAGTCGGCTATCAATCGCCCACGAGTCATGTGGATACCGGCCTAGCGCCCACGCGTCTTTGTTTAGTAGACTGGTTTATTCAACAAATATGATAAATTAAAAGCGGTCTTGCAGCCCGAAGGGCTGAATTGCACTGGTTGACAGTCTTTTTGTACATTATTTTACACAAACATGATTATAGGATTAACAAATGCGAAGTATACAGCTTATTACAATTTGAAATGCAAACCATTAATACGTAACACCGTCGTTAAAAGTAAATCAGAACTATTTACAACAACAGTTTACATTGTTGGACTATGTGTTGATCAAACGTGCCATATATGGGACGGCGCTGTTCTATATCGCTCTGTTCTACAATGAACCAAGTCCAAGTCTGTCCAGTGGCAGGAGGTGACGGTACTGGCTGGGTGTTAGAAGGGACTTAGCGAACTTAGTTTAATCTCCGAGCAGATCACTACTGAGGATAGCGATATCAATCCGGCTAGCAATCTCCATTTACTACAGTAGGCCTATTAAGCAATATCAAGCAATCTCCATTAATTTGCCCCAACTGGACATTAGTAACAGGCTTGATATTCCCCTTGAGCCCAAGTAGAGATCTGCTCAGAGATTAAGATTTGTTCACTTCCCTTGTTCATAACGCCTTTTCCGGCTTTCCCAGAAAAGAGTAGATGGCATATCTCCAATAAACTTTTGAACCCGGCCTCGTGCGGATTGTTAGACTTTCGTGGCTCAGTCCCTCATTTCACCATTATCATTTTGCGCCGGAAGTTCCCGTCCTCCACAGCTTTCTCTAGAATTTGACCTGCACCCAACATTGCAGATTGCTGAAAAAAGTCATTCCAGGCTGTCCAGCCGGGTTTAGATGGGCGCCGGATCTTACTAGATGTGCGCCCGTTTGCGCCCACTCCAAGAATTTCTGACGCCATTCCAGTTTTTTTGCAGACTATAGTTGGGCTTATTGAGAGTTTGTTGAAGGAACGTCAGTCCAAGTTGTCCACGGTCTTGTGAGGTGCTCGTGTTATGTCATAAAGATTGATTTCATGCCACGTTGCAATGAGAAAAAGGTTGGCGTACTTCCTATGAACTTTTGAATCTGGCCCGGTTTGCCGAGTCAGCTCCCCCAAGTAGCATGTAGTGTAAACATGCCACACAAGAACTTGTTGTTGGCGTTTCGAGGCGCATGCGAAGTAAGCAGTCACGCCCCTGGTTGTGGTAATGGAACGCCCGACTCCCATGCCACAACCATTACCTAACAAGCTTAAGGCCAAGAACCTAAGATTACACCTGCATGCACCCGGGCCAGAACTGACGCGGTGGTACAGCACAGCAGAACCTGGCTAGCATCGCGGCTGTAGAGTTGACCACAGTCACTGGAAGTGCTGCCCCGGATTCAGTCAACGTAAGAGTATCAGCGCAGTGATCCTGTACGTATGTAGGGGTGGTGCCTAAGTATTAATACGAATTTACGGAATTGATACGACTTTTATGGAATAAATATACGATCCTTACTACTAGTAACTTTGAATTCGTTAAGAATTCCTCACAATTCGTATGTTTCAGTAGTGGATCGTGAGAATTGCTTTACTACTGAATTTCGTATGTATTCAGCAGAACTCGTATGCATTCCGTAAAAATCGTATGTATTCCGTAAAACTCGTATGTATTCCGTAAAACTCGTATGTATTCCGTTCAACTTGTATGTATTCCGTAAAACTCATATGTACATCCGAAAATTTCGTATGAATGATTAGGCCCCTGTACGATCTCATATCATAGAGTCGCACCGGCGTGCTTGTGAGTTACATATGCGTATAGCCTGCATATATGGTACGTATTCAGAGCGGAGAAAAAAAACAACCCTCGACGTAGACAGACATGTAACGTTAATGACATGTAGGGCCGAGCGCAGGAATTCTCAGTGCACGCGTGATAGAATGTGTCTTGTTTCTGTGGGGTCCTAAGTAGGAGTTAGTAGTGTTTACAAAAGGCTCTCCATTGTTCCAGAGCACCGAAAAGTTTGACACGACCTTTAGTTAATTTTTTGCTCAGGCAAACTGCAAAACGTGCCGGTCCGTTTCGCCCATTTGGGCAAACAATGGCACGTACATGCATCTGGTACTTGCCTTGCACTTCTTCGAACTGGTAAAACAGTTAGCTCAAAATCTACCACCGTTATTGTATCCAAGCAACTTAGCTTTCTTAGGCAGAAAATGTGACATAAATTTTGCTTGCTCAGAATAGCACACTTTGGTGCATTGAATACGGTGAAGGTTAAGGTTAAGAAGGTTTTGAATTTAACCACTGAACCCGGAACATGCGCAAAACCACTGCGCAATAAGGAAAGTTCAAGAAATCCCAGGCAAACCATTCCACTGTCGCCAATTTACGGTAAATTATTTTGGTGCATAGAAGCAGCACCGCAAATACGTAGCATCGATCCCAAATAGCAACGTTCATTCGTTCAGACCATTGTAGTGCTTAGTGGCCGGCACATAGTTGCACACAGTGTTTAAAGGTAGTGGTTGCATTTTAACGTTACATTTTACGTCCCTCCTGAGTCCTGGCGGTTACTGCCCAAACCGAAATGCCGTACTCAAGATTGAACCGGGGTCAGAAACCAGTTACCAGGTCCTCAGATGTGAGGCTGCTACCAGTTGAGCTACAGAGACATTTTGGCAATAAAAACAGTGTGTTTGAAATGAGGTCTAAAATCGGACAAATTCTTATGAATGGACTGCCTGTTTCCCTCACACTTAGGATGGGGAATTTCTACTCACAAGAAGAGAAGGCACCATTGGACGTGACAGATGTAGACGACCCAAAGGACAAGGACTTTGGAAACTATGACTTTCCGTTCGAGAACCTGGTTATAGAGGGAGGTGGGGCCAGAGGAGTGGCTTATGTTGGAGCGCTGCGGGTAAATATCATCTAAGTTTCTGCTAAAAGTTATATGCAGAATATCTCAACCAGAGTTTTCCAGAGGTTAAACAATAACATTGCATTTGTTGCTGTATGTCTTTCGTCTGTCTTCAAGTGATTTTCAATATAAATCTGCTCTCATATCCTACATAATAACCAAAGCCTTTAAACCTAACACAGCTGCGCATGAACAGTCTTTTATATCCCCTATTCTCAGGTCCTGGAGACTGCAGGAATCCTCCAGAACATCAAAAGAGTTGCCGGTGTGAGTGCGGGAGCCATCACTGCCACGTTCGTGGCGCTGGGACTCAGCTGCGCGGATGTGGCAGAGCAGGCTGAGGTGGATCTGGGCAAGATTCTCCTCTCCGGTATGTACAAGTACATACTGCGTGTATTTGCCTCCCTTGAACCACTATTTACCAGTTTAAAACTTGGATGACGTAGAAGGAACTGCCGTTGTTGATTGCACACCTACTCAATATGGCCCCATTCCACTACTAGACGGCAATCGATCCATACACCCCTGTGCAGTATCTAACATAGACCATATCCGCCCATGATGTCATTCACAATGATTGATATATTGCTGAGGATGTATAGTCACTTGTTCATCCGGACCCTTGTAGTGCCCAGTGACGTAGGTTTTCTTGCTGTCTGAATAGCAGGGCATATTTTTACAGGGAGGAGTTGCTACCCTTTCCCTTTAACCTTGCTGAAAGACAAGCGAAGCCCCAACCGAAAAGCCCTTCCCAAGATTGAACTGGGGTCTCTCAGCTAGAAGCTACTTTGAACCAGGAGCTTAACTGTGAGGCTTCTACCAGTTGAGCTACAGGGACATGCCAACTTTTATTACCTGTACAAATGCACGTATCTATACAGGAGGCTACCTACAGACCCTGGTCAAACCCGTCAATCTGTACTGGCGGTATGGGTGGGAAACTGGAGACGGATTCTCTACGTTCTTTGGAGGCATCCTGGAGAAGTTCACCCGTAAAGATGGCCGCCCCGGGAACCCAGATATCACCTTTAAGCAGGCATGGCTATTGTTGTTGTGACTTAGAAGTATAATGTCTTTTTCTGGTTGGAATGACTGCTATGGTAAGTAATACGTAGGGTTGGCCAGTCTATTACCACTGCCTTGTTACTGCCAGTATTTTTGTTTGTCTATTTACACAAAACCATAGCCAGCGAGGTAGAAAAATGAAATGAGCAGCCTTGTGTTTCAGCTGTACAACATGAGTGGAATAGAACTCTGCATTGTGGTGACGAACTTGGACCAGATGACAGAAGAATACTTCCACGTCAAGACCACCCCGAACTTCTCCATCCGCAAGGCTGTCAGGATGTCCATGTCCATTCCAGGTTTGGGCGTCGTCTTTTTGTTATCAGATGTCAAATTCTCTCCAAATATACACGTTCCTACAAGTGGAAATATAAATGTGTTTTTTTTCCACCTAAAGCTCCAAGAATGCCGTCTTCACTATCTGACATGAACTTTGCTCGAAAAAGAGATTCACAGCGATTGAGTAGAAGATGATTCTTTGGCTCTAAACTAATCCTTAAATATCATGGTCTTTGATTGTATTTGACCAGGACTGTTCCAGCCAGTGTTGAATGGCTACCATGGCAACCAGGATTACTACGTTGATGGGGGTGTGATCTGTAACTACCCAATACACGCCTTCGATGGTAGGTGTATCCCATGTCGTAAGGTTGTGCAACTCAAAATGCATCTGAACATTATCTGTCTTCGAAGTAAGGTGATAATTCACTATATTCGTCTATTTTTAAACATGATATTTAGTGATATCAAGTCCAATATTGTCGAAATAACGCAATAGGAAATCACCGTCCATCGACTTGATATCCCTAAATACCCAGTTATAAAAACAACGGATATAGGTTACCCCGCGGATAAAAGTGAATTAGCGCTACTACAATTGTAACAGCATGATGAAAAAATTAATTTAAGACATCCGGTGATACGATTCACTTTTTCTGTTGACGAAAACATCCATAATTGTCTGAGGTCTTTTTGAATTGAAAGATCCTGTGAATCTGTTTGTTGTCTAGGCTGGTGGCTCTCCATGGGGGAAGAGGACTCGTTCTTCCATAGACTTGATGACCTTGCCCATCTCAGTAGGAGCTTCCACCGTTCTAACCGCTTCGAGCCCGTCAACCCGAAAACGATCGGACTCATGTTGGTACGTGTCAATAAGCACACTCATGGTTCCGGGTACGCATGTGCAGCCAGAGGATTTGTGGGTAATATGTCAAAGGTGAAGAACTCTGACTTGAACAGTTCCTGTCTCCACCATTGTCTAGATTTGCATAACAAAGTCCGGACGTGCTTTGGTTATGTCTCAGGGCCCTTCACCTTTGACATATTACCCACAATTCTTGTCGCTGCACATGCGTACTCGGAACCATAAATATGCTTGTTCACATTAGACTTGTCTGTGTCACTTACGAAGTACGACATGGATGCTTGTTAGCTGATGGAGTGTTGCATACCTACTAAATGGTCTGTACGGTTCATGATTTTGGTACTATCTTGTGATATGCAATGTCTCTTTTTCCAGTATTCCGATGACGACATTGAGCAGCACCAGCAAGTTCTCTGTGATCGTCTAACGCAGGAAGAAAGACTGTATGAGAAAAAGAGGCCTGACACCAAGGCAGCCAGGTGAGCCATGTTCTTTCGCTATACAAGCTTAAGAATACGCAGAAAGAAACTCTTGTTTCTTTTTTCTGATATGAAGTCTTAAGTAAAGACTAGTACGGAAGTAAATTTCAATACAAAATTTGCCAATGTATACAGGGAGTACCAAGACAAGAGGACCGTTGAGACAGTCGAGGCCATGGAGAACAGGAAGAAAATCCGGGGCCTCATCGACAAGTTTCTGACAATTCTGAAGGCCCAGAACAAAGACCACACCTCAACTGTCAGTAGGGAGGAACTACACGGGGCTTTAGCAGAGGTATCTGTGAAGATTGGGATGTCCCATAGCTTTCGTGAACATATAACAGTAGAAAATATTCTTTAATGATTTATATACGCTTGAATATCAAGATATAATTATCGAGTTAGAGCAAAGAAAAGACTCGAAGCGGGAAGAAAGAATTTCAGTGGTGTGCGGTGACATTTGTGAATTATCCACATTGACAATCATCGGATCATCTTCGTTAGTTGTGGAGGAGTGCCGAAGTCGCGCGGTGGAAGCTGAGGCCCTGCAGATGCATATGGGTTTAACCTACGCTTCGGTCACAAAAAGGGGCCCCGTCGGGTAGTTAACGGGATGTTTCTTTTGCATTTCGGGAGTGACCCCTACGTAGCCCCACGGGACACCCTGTGGCTTTCGGGTTATTTTGTACTCGGCTGGGCCCCGGGTTTATTTTAACTTGAGTTAAAATCAACCGGGGACCCTGTAAACAAATAGGCGCCATCCGCTAATATAGAGCACACTGAGAGTTATCCCCTCGGTAGCGGCAGTCCACCGGGACAAAGTTGTGGCTTCGGGGCCCGGCCGGGGCTGCAGGCCCTACGGGAAATAGTGCAAATGTAACCGTAACATTAACAGGAGAGGTTCGGTGGATGGAAAGAAGCTGTTCATTCTCCTCCTGCCACCCTGCCCGCCCAGTCAGGCTTCCCGCCCACACTGCATGGTCCCGCCCACACTGCACACCCCACCTTGCTAGAATTGCAGCATAAATTATCCGCGCCGTCGTATGCATGCTTTATATAGCTTTATATGGTGTTAGTTGATCACGTGATATCGGACGATCAATGATCGCGCAGTGTGAATAGAGATAGACAAATGTTTCGTCATGTCAAACTTATTTTCTGCCCACAGGCAGGAAAGAATTCTCTGACTGATAAAGAAAAGGAGAAGCTCTTTGGGGAAGCATACTCCGTAGACCAACTCTTCGATCAAATGGACGCTAACAAAGATGGAGAGGTCTGTGATTTTCACCGTGGATTTTGCATACTTTATTTACATGCTTTAGTATGTTTATTTTTTGTTTATTTTCAGCCAGAGACGACATACTATGAGCTTCAACCAATGTTTGAAGCAATCCCATAGTTTCGAGGTGTGTCTGACTGAAGATACAAGCTTGCCAGTATTGTTTTATTAACTGAGATGTTTGATTCTTCTACAAAGCTGACCTTCCAGGAGGTTCACCAGTTCTTTACCAACAGAGGCTTCAGCTGGCTGACCCGGAGTATGGAGGAGAAGAGGCAGCACGTCTCCAGTCTCACGGACTACACCCTGAAGTACATGGATCTCCTCGGATTCCTCGGGAAGAAAGTGTACAGCAAGGTGCGTAGCGAAACTTAGAAACAACTAAAGGTCTAAAATCCTTGGAATAAATCATTATACGAACCATACGAACTAGCATTGTAAGTAGCGCTTGCTTCGAATCTGGTATTGTCTGAAATGTTCTGGGTTGATACATTGGTGTATGCAAACATTCAGCATTGTGTGTTCTTCTTCCTTTATAATTACACTCAATGATAATGTCGGATAGTCTTTTGAAATTTCTAATAACCAGACCGCAGCATGTCCGTGATAAAAGATACAAAAACTGGACGTTCTGCTGCACTACCAAGGTCAGCCACCTGGGGACTTAAGTCGACCCTGAACTCCAGGTCTTGAACACTACACACGTATCAAATATCATCACAATCTATCGAGACGTACTTAGCTTTTTCTCCGGATACACAAAAGTGACTCCCTTCCATCTTAGTCTCATGACTATGATGAACAGTTAATTGATCGTTTAGTCATGAACGAGTTTTAAATACACACATTGGCAATATACATGTATGTGGTAACTATCGATTGCATTCTTGTCAACATGACTATATGACAACCACCTTTCACTGTCATCCAACTGACTGGAATCCATGGTTGACTTTGTCTCAGGTTGACGACATGGAGAGGACCATTGGAGTGGACAGTGACTATGTGAAGACAACTGAATTCGAGCTGGAGAACGAGGATAAGATGTTCCTCTTTCAGGTAAACTTAGCAATACATCATTACTTTTCTTACCTTCACGGAAGGGAATCCGGCATAATATTTTCTGTTAATTTCTTCTTCTTCCTTACGTTCCAAACAAATAACGTCAAAGACCTGGACCAGAAAGCTGTTACCGTACGTGGTCATGGGAGGTGTAGCAGACACCCTGTGATGTTCGATTTCATTATGTAGCGAGTGGCAGGACAGAGCTGGCGTGGGTGGTCAGTCATATATATATATATATATATATATAGAATATATCAGTATCAGTATTTAGGTTAGACTGCGTGAAGATAAACATTTATGTATTTGCTTGCAAATGCTGATTTTCCAGTTCGTATTTTCGTCTCAACATAGCATGCTCAATTATCGTACCTACATGTATAATTCTAGCATAAGAGAACCTATGAACATTTCTTTAGAGAATTTCGTATGAGACGATGAACATTTTCTCTGCATGGACAGCGAGGAGCCACCGGTGCTCGAGCGTTCCTGCGGACGTACATCGCAAAGAACAACCTGAAGCCTGCAAAATCTGCCGGGAAACGGCGTTGGAAGAACCTACAGCGTCACGTGCTGTTCGCTCCGCGGCAGAGAAAAGTTGCCAAGCCGTAGAGCCCAGCTAGTAACAATCTCTAAGTTTGTGTTGAAGTGCATATTGCATGGCTTGGAATCATCACGAGCATATTGCATGGACTGGAATACCTTAATATCATCGGTATGGTTATGACGACAGATGATTGTATTTGCATTTTTGAATCAATTTTCTCATTATTTCGGAAATAACGGACCATGGTAACATTCTTGTCGAAGGGTTCCTGTAGTGGCAATGAGAATTTATCAAGCGTTCTATGATCATGACATTGCTGTTGGTGCTGTATTTCTGTAGTTTTATACGCTATCGCCGTTTTGTCACAGACGCTTGGGGAAAATAGCTTTGTTGATTGTTTTGTTCATTTGATATATTCGATTTGCATGTTGCTTTAGTGATTGTTAGTTTAGTTAACGTTATTGTTCTTATTTCATGATTTTAAGCGTATTTCCAAATATAGTTATACAAATGTGAATGAAATAAGATAAATAGGTGTAAAACATATATTCACACTTATTCATCTTTGTAATCTTGCTTTGCCAATATTACTTACAATATTACCTGTCATGCTCTTCAATCAAGTGTAGCATGCGTTAATGAACAGCGTATCTTCTACTTTGATTTACATGTTTGCCATCCATTCGCTGAATCAGAAAGAAACACAGCAGAAAAATCAGTAATTCTTGGTGTTTGCAGTTTGTCTTGTGTTCAGACACTGAAATGTTGAAGTTGACACAATAATTTAATCATGTATTCAAACTCATGTGTGATATGTACGTGAACATTTATGGTTGTCAAATTCTTACAGAGATCCTTTAGATTGCAGTTCAGCGGTCGCTTTATAAAATCGACTCGTGGCGGCCAGACGTGGTACTACACGTTACTCTTGGATGAGACCTGTTATTCTAAGTTACGAAACGGTGCCACGATATGTTTAGACTTGAATGTTTGGTGAGATTTACACTTGTGTGTCTTTTGTCCTACTAATTAATGTTCATCGTTTGACACATCAGTTTCTGCGCATGATATAGGCAGACGAACTGGAGAACCACGTGTCTGTTATGGGTCAGTGTACTTACAAAGACCCAAGGTGTACCGTTTCAGAAAGTTGGACAAAGTTTCAACTACCTACACTTCGTGCTTTGTAGCCGTGTGTTGAATAAATGTACTTCTCCTTAAACCTGATCAAGTTATGGGTTCAGTATATACGTTAAAGCAGGTCGGCTAAGGTACAGCACAAGCTGTATGGAACGTTTGAGTCGCTGAACACGTCTGTGGCGACTGCCCCTCTGAACCAACGGTTGGTAAGAACATTTACATTGTAGTATCGCACAGTACTAGAATCACTAGTCTAACAAACTGCTAAAATATGAGGTGTACATGGTCATTTACAAATTACGATTTACCACATTTGTATAATAATTGACATGACAGGTGACTATCACATTTTGAAGATGACAACCAATTACAAGATTGTAAGGTTGAACCACTCATACTAGAAATGTCGCATACTCTTTTCGATACATGTGTGTTTTTTGCCATGGTTAGGATATGGGAACACATTACGATGTGCCTAACTGAATGGTGGCGGTGCATGTGTGTAATTGGGCAGGCGGTAATTGAACCATATAGAGGCGTATCCCCTCTTAACGTGAAAAAAAGACTGCCCAGAATGAACGGATTACGTTGTCAATAGACGCACCAGTCATGCATGCACCGTATGTGTTACACAAAGAAATGCATAAAAGTAAACTAACTGTACATGGACAGTTCGGCAGCACCTATGTTGTTACGAAGAAACGGGTGGTTTGAAAGGAAATGTCAACAAAACATACGACAGAAAGAATCCTCCCACCTAGTTGAAAGTCTGAACATATTTTCCTGAAAAGGTGACCGTAAAGGTATTTCTTGATTGTCAGCTTGTCGAGGCCACTCCCTGGAAGAACTCCCCAGGAAACCAAATAGCGTCGAGTCAAGGATTTCAGAGTTCCAAAACGTCTCGTCCAGTAAAGGTGAGGATTATACTTGTTTTTCGTTCGTCATTTTTAGTATTATCTGTTTAACGGTTTTCTGAAAAGAATGGAATGTATGTTACGTAACCTTACAGATAAAAAGAAAGTCGAGTGTAGCATTACGTTTTATCTCACAATGGCGAAGGGAGATGCTGATACACTGACGTATCAGTTTAAGCAATTAAGGTAAAATACTAGTACATAGACGTAAATAGTACTTACATGACAGGAACATCGCACTTACATAACGGAGGGTGTGGATGTATTCTACAGTAAAAGTCGTTAGAATGCTGCAAATTCTATATTTCTTATGATTTTCATGGCATCACTGTAACCGGTGGCAAGCTTAACCCCTTATCTAAAAATTTGTAACTGAAAGTTCTGCTCCAAAGCTACATGTATTCAAGTACTTTAACGGTGTCAGCATTCTCACAAGGCCAACTACTCCACGTAGAAAACATAAACATAGAGGTGTGCAACTCTATACTTTGTCATTGTTTTACAGTGGGCTTGGTTGTCGATCGTTTTGTTGTTTTCGTAGAAGGTAGTCTGTGTTTCTTGTTGTCAAGACAGACGCCCACTCGTATGCATGTATCGGGCTAGTCAAAGCAGCCGTCGGTAAATATCGCTGTAATACCCCCCTCACATTAGGCGAAAATCGATCGGAAGACTAGTCTACGAGCTCTACATGACATTTTCGTGAGTAAGACGTCCGGTGTTCTCACGATCATCTTACGATTTTTAGGGATCGCCGGCGATTTTCAGGGGTCGTACAATAGTCGCGGTGCAGCGAAACATGTTCTTAACATAAGTGACAAGTCGCAGGAGATCTCTGAGATCGCAGAGCTCGTTACCGAGTCGCAGATCGTGCGTGCAAATCGTGCGTACCTCGCAAGGGTATCGGTCAATAGTCTTGCGTCAATCCAACGATTGAAGACCGATAGGCGACATAGTTATTGATAATCGAGCGCAAATCGGATGGCGAACGCCCGTTAGTCGGGCGACGTTCGGGCGACGTTCGCTCGACTTCCTTTTGTTTACAAATATTGAATTTCTGGGAATGTGAGGGTAATTCTAACATTGTGGCCCCTGTGGTAGTATGTAGGCTGGCTTTGTGACACACTTTCCTTTCTTGTGTCATTTATATTATGCCCGCGCATTCCACTGCGCATTCCACTTATTGGTTAAAAAGATTCCGACAACAAAATAAGCAACATTTATTGATCTCTTGCCTTTTTTGAGGAACGTTTTGTGTTACCTTGTCCGCGTGCAAGAGGTCATGGGAGGTTCATTATCATAGATTTATTCACCGTCGATCGCACGAGCCTCGCTTATATGTGAGGGGGACAGTTTTGGGTGAAAAATACTCAAGACCATCTTAAGATCTTAAAATCAGCCGACCTTCCTGCGATCGCGAAGTACGTCCGAAGATCGTACATAATGTGA
>NC_049981.1:21021536-21024176 GCF_000003815.2 Branchiostoma floridae | reverse complement strand
ATGCGAGAGTATGATGACATGCTATGTAAACTATTATTTTATGTACAAAAAGATTATTTTCAACGAATTTTTTGTTCACATGCTATCTTGCAGCTTTACAAAATGAGAGGAATTGAGCTCTGTATCGTGGTGACAAACCTGGCCAACAGACAGAAGAATACTGCCACGTCAAAACCACGCCCGACCTTCCCATCCGCAAGGCAGTCAGGATGTCCATGTCTATTCCAGGTACTTTCCCCTTCTAGAATACTGAGTTTTTCCTTACACCCACATTTCAAAAGGGCAGTGACCTCGCTGCGTCCGCCTAGAGACCAAATGATTTGACAGAGTGCTCAATGAATTTCATAACGTTAGATGAAAAACGATTTTTAAATTTTACACACTTTGTTATCTATTTCTCATTTCTTTGTGGTTGCCATTATCGTTTTCCTACAACTATGCACCAGGACTGTTCCAGCCTGTGTTGACTGACTACCATGGGGATAAAGACTTCTACGTTGACGGGGGTGTAGTCTGTAACTACCCACTACACTGTTTTGATGGTAGGCATCACATACCGCTCTAACGTGGTGAAAGAACATTTTTTTTACTTTTATAACATTAATCGGAGCAAAAAAAAATAATTCGAATCCGCATGGTTAGTGTCTGCGCTGTACTAACTATGCAAGGATTTCCTTTTTACAACGACTAAGTGCTTTCTAAATGAAAGTTTATAGGTGAGCTGTTCTTTGTTACCCAATCTCTAGTACATGTATTGGTATTTACATGTTTGCGATAAGTGAAACCTGTATTACGACTGCCGTCATCCAACGACCCCCGCGATCTTGGGATTCTGTCGCCCACATATTTTCTTTCGTTCCAGGCTGCAGTTCCATCATGGATTACTAGTCAGCGCTTCAAATTATGTTACTTAAGTTAGATTTTCCCCGACTTAGAATACACTAAAACGAAAACCTGGCCGTATTCGTTAGTAAACACTTATTTGTAGTATTGAATGCATCTTTGTACTTTGCTGTTTATGATATAGGTTGGTGGCTCTCCATGAAGGAGGAAGATTCCTTCTTTAACCGGCTGGTAGATCTGACCAACCTCAGTAAGGCCCTGCACAGGTCGGAGCGCTTCGAGCCTCTCAACCCGAAAACGATCGGACTCATGCTGGTACGTACGCTTGAACTTGCCTGTAAGAAGAAAAATAGGTGCGTATACAGGACGACAAAACTGAGTATGTGACTTACTTACTAAGTAGTACGTGATCCTTCAATACTTGGTATGTTCCTCGGTTTTCCTATTATCAAATTCTAGTATATCATGCCCCACCTAACTATATGACTTTTCATTTTCCAGTATTCCGATGACGATGTTGAGATATTCCAGCAAGACTTCTGTGATCGTCTGACGCAGGAGGAGAGGGAGTATGAGAGGAACAGGCCTGATACTGAGGCCGCAAGGTAAGGAAATCATCTTTGACATGACAGGTTTCCACCAATTCCTCACACAATTTAACTAAGCATAGAAGAAATCTTAATATTTCACATGATTTTCGAGCTCTTGTCTATGTTCAGGGCATACTCGGACAAGCGGAAGATGGAAACTGTCGATGCGATGGAGAACAGGAAGAAGATGCGCGCCCTTATCGACAAATTTTTGACATCTCTGAAGATTCAAAACACAGACCACAACGCAAGCATCAGCAGGGATGAACTGCACAGAGCTTTTAAGGAGGTACACGTATTATTTACTTTCTTACTTCTTGTAAGTAGTATCTATAGAGATATTCAGGTTTGTCTGGTAGCACCAAGGACGTTGCAAAACTGGAAAACAATTCCTTTTTTTTAAGAAATTACTTACGCGATCTGTCAAATCTTTGGTCCCTCAGCGGTCTCAGCGAGCTCGCTGCCTCCGGTTTGGCGTGTGAGGTGCAAGCACAAGCGGAACACATGGTGATTCAAAAGATAGTTTTTCTGAAATAAGAGATGTCTCACAACTGTACATTAACTGAACAACAATGTTGAATATTCCAGGCAGAGATCACGTCGCTAACGGATGGCGAAAAGAAGAAGCTGTTTGGCAAGGGACATTACGTCGACCAACTTTTTGATCAAATGGATGCGGATAAGGATGGACAGGTTTGTAACTGCAGTCTGACAAAATTTGATTTGGATTCTATGGAGTATTGATTGTTTGCTTGAGAGCTATATCATTGGATCATAAAAAAATGAACGATGATAAGCACTCATTTCCAACGTTTCTATGGCAGATTAAAAACAATTCATACGTGTAATAGCGTTAATGCATAAACATTATATGAATATTTCGAATTTTGCAGACAGTTGTAAATGACATATCTCTCTAATCAGTAGCCATTTACGGACCTGATGAAATTGTTCACAGACTGCTATATAGTGATCAGCACATTTCTCTTCAGGTTGACAACATGAAAGAAAAGCGAGGGCCTAGGTAATCTCCAAGCAGGGCTGTTGGATACTGGTTGATCCTTTGGATACTACCTCACTACCGGTAGATCTGCTTGGAGATTAGGGCTTAGGGTCGGAAGAGTCATTGGTCATGCTTTATTCGTGACTATCTTTTAAGGAATAGCATAACATCCTTTTCTCTGCAGCTAACCTACCAAGAGGTCCA
>NC_049981.1:21016940-21019704 GCF_000003815.2 Branchiostoma floridae | reverse complement strand
CAGTTAAAATCACCCCGGGATCCGGCAAAAGGAGACGCCGTCACCTACCCGCGAAAACACCCCCGGTATCTGGCAGTACATCTGAAAGAAATTCGTGCTTTCAGAGCTCGGCGGGGGCCACGCACTCCGCATGGGACCGTAGCTTATAAGAAGTAGTGCTTTAAAAATCAACATTATTGTTGACTTACATGGATCTAATTTCTAAGGTTGGTGGCTATCAATGGAGGAGGAAGATTCTTTCTTCAACAGGATGGATGATCTCCTTAACCTCAGTACAACAATGCATCGCTCCAACCGCTTTGAACCGGCCAACCCGAAAACGGTCGGACTCATGCTTGTAAGTACTGATGCTGATGAACATCCCCCGTGTATTGAAAATTGATGGGCACTTTTTGACGCCATAGAAAGCGAAACGATTTGTTTGCCCAATACATACAATACCGCATGCAGCTGAATAGACCAAACAGGCCCATTGAACCAAGGACGTTGATATAACGTCCTTGATTGAACTAAATGCTGAACAGTCTCTTGAACTTCTGAGTTGTATACATATACATGTGTCAACTGGCTGGACAGATCGTTTTAGAGTATTTAGTACAGTAACTGTAAATGTTGCTTTTGCGCAGTTTACATGTGTCATAGTTTGTATAGATTGACTGGCAGTAGTAGTAGTACATATATTGCCGAATCAGGAAGCTCTGTGCCCACCGGATCACTTATCTACATGTAGATCTATTCATAATCAGTTACAGTATTATGTGCCATAGATTTCAAAGGGCAGAAACGCGCGCGATGGAAAGTATTATCGACTAATGACACACACTGTTTTATACCGCAGCACTATGAAGGGGAGCCGTACCAGCAAACATTCCTTGAGTGGCTGACGAAGGAAGAAAGGGAATATACCATGAACAGACCTAACACTAAACTAGCAAGGTGAGGGACTTATCCGTTGTCCTGATTGCAACCCAGCAAATACTAGGGTATCACTGGTTATCAAACTTACTTGTACATAAATCGGGTACCAGTATGTCAATGGACTGCGGTACGTTGGCGGCGTCACTGCCTACTAAATTGGATTTGTGTTTATAATGGAAATCCGACTATCATGCAAGAGGTACAAGTATGACTAAAAAGACAACAAAACACGTACACACAAAGCTTAGTTTTTATCGATGAAACACGTTGAACGCTCTGACAAATCGCTTAGTCCCAGCGACGTCGCCAACGTGCCGCAGCTTTAGGAGATACCCGCTGAGGGCCAGGCTAGGGTCGCGCTTCCAGACCGGGGCCCGGTCGGGCAGCTTTCGGGAACGCTTGTTACGCAATGTTTGGGTATTTGCTCTGTTGCCTTCGGACATCATCAATGTAATTGTATTGGGAATTAAGAACAATTTAGTAATACGTGGAAACGTGGAAACAGCCATAACGTGGGCGGATGAATATTTCCTGGTTAAGCGGAGACACTGAAATTGTTAACTTTTAATCATCAACACGATGCAACTCTTAGCGGGCTAGAGTATCACGGGAGCCTTTCCATTCATCTGCATTTATATTTGTTTTTACCCATCTTATAAATGTAAATATAGGGCGTACAAAGACAAAGTCAAGTTAGAGACAGTGGAGGCGATGGAACACAGGAAAAAGATGCACAGCCTTATCGGCAAATTCCTCGCAACTCTGAAGAAAAATCAGATAGACGATCTTACCACCATAAGCAGGGAAGAACTGTACCAAGTGTTTGAAGAGGTATTTTAAAGAGAACTATATCAATTATGTCATAATATCCTCTGGTGTCTCATTTCCAATGGTATTTCATGACTCTTGAGATATTATTCACTCCTGATATTGGTAACAGGGAGCTATGGAGGACATTAATGGTGCTACCTGATGGGTGGTATTAGATGGGCAGATAAGATACAATTCAGTCTCAACAACTGGATAAGATATGGAGATTAGGTCAGGACTTTTGAGTGACACCCATCACTCTTTTTCAGTTTCAGTACAATGAAATTATTACGAGAAAATATCAGTTCATTGTAGGTGACTATAACGTTATAATGTTACATTAATGTACTCGCTCGTTCGGCCGACGCTCACGAAGAGTGATGGATGCCACTCGAAACGTCCAGAAATCCCTGTATCTTATCTAGTTGTAGAGACTGACTTGTATTCAAATGTCGACGACTGACGTTAATCGACTAACTGAAGACATATTCCTGCAAAAACAAGATACAGCAAAACGTACTGAAAAGTTGTAGTATTTTATAATGCCGGCGGATTTTGGTGCTGTGGAATGCACGTATTTCGAAAATTGATCTGTTGCACCATTAACGTAGTGCCATATGATTATAGCCACGATCCAAAAAACAATAGATTTTAGTCCATGGGCCAGCACCCGAAATTTCACATATCGGTACCCTCCGGGGTGGCAAATTCTCCTTGTTATTTTTGAATAGTAGAAGGCCTGTGGCATATATTTTGACGTGATAGCCATTCTGGTATGGTAGCTTTCTACCGGCTATCAGCCTTCAAACCTATCACCACCTAAATGATCTGGAGATTTCGTGTCTTGAACAAGGGGGAGGGGCAAAAATTTAAACATCAATATTTTTCAGTGAAAATTCACAGGCTAGTAGAGCCTGCTGAGAGGATCATAAAAATATCAATAGATTTTTGGTTTTGTGATTCAACACAAAATTATGACCGCCTAAAATCATATTTTTTGGTGATTTTCTGGTGAAAATATATACTTTATTTTCCA
>NC_049981.1:21003746-21016840 GCF_000003815.2 Branchiostoma floridae | reverse complement strand
ATCACCACCTAAATGATCTGGAGATTTCGTGTCTTGAACAAGGGGGAGGGGCAAAAATTTAAACATCAATATTTTTCAGTGAAAATTCACAGGCTAGTAGAGCCTGCTGAGAGGATCATAAAAATATCAATAGATTTTTGGTTTTGTGATTCAACACAAAATTATGACCGCCTAAAATCATATTTTTTGGTGATTTTCTGGTGAAAAATATATACTTTATTTTCCAATATCGTTCATTTATTCACATTACCTATGGGGCCTTGCCATTACAAAAATGTGTAATATCAAGGTAATTCATTTTCTACTATTCAAAAATAACAAGGAGAATTTGCCACCTCGGAGGTACCGATTTTTCCTCTGGCCCATGGACTATTTAGGGAGTTAATCAACAACACTAGTTTGAAAATAGGTTTTTCTGTGAAGTTTCTAACTTTCAATAGCAAGTGCTATTCAGAAAGCGGTCTAGGAGCCTAATTTCGGCACAAGCGAATAGTAACAAGTAGCTCTATTATTTCCATAAAGTTGGAGGACGAATTCAGGTCTCTGACGGAAGAAGAAAAGAAGACGCTCATTGGTGAGGCAACGTCCCCCGATGAACTCTTCGATGCAATTGACGTGGACAAAGACGGTCTGGTATGTC
Organism: Branchiostoma floridae; assembly: GCF_000003815.2. Lineage (NCBI taxonomy): Eukaryota > Metazoa > Chordata > Leptocardii > Amphioxiformes > Branchiostomatidae > Branchiostoma > Branchiostoma floridae. The sequence goes on along the minus strand of NC_049981.1, from coordinate 21,016,200 downwards.
ACATAAACAATCATTATGATTTCTCATCTAAGAACTGTAGGCGTTCGTGTCTCAAGGTTTATGTCCTTGTGCAATTGCCATGTGGCTTCGTACCTTAGTCAGATGGAAAGTATTGAAACGCCTGTTAGTATTGAAATGTGAATACGGGCTTTGAAACTGTGGATAGCTTAACATATGACATACTAGTATAGCCTGCGTTACACAACCCCTCACTGTCAGGGGCCGATTGGGACTCCACTGAAGATTTCAATCTGTAGCCATTTAATTTACTCAAAAGAACCATTATATCTCCTTGATTTATCATACACATCATCATGTCACATGTCTATATAGGAGGTCTGGATTCTTTAACAATATTAGATTTCATCCAATAGCAGCTCAGCATTCTCTGTCACCATGGAAACCAGTTATCACAACCTCCAACAGTACGGCAGCATACAGTTTTCATTCTGACAAGAACTGGTCCATCTTAGCACCTGTGCAGAAATCAACAGGGTTGGGATGTTACGAATTTTCTTGTGGGTTTCGGCCATGACCTCTTAAGGGTTTGACCAGTGAAAAGGCCTCTACAAGCTTTACATAGAATATGTCAATTTTGCATCTGAATGAAAGGCGAAAAAAAGTGCACGTCATAGATTGTACTATGTATGTATGTTAATGATATAAACGTGCTATTTACTTAGAAAGTAGATCCCCTCACTTTAGACATATACGCAGCTTTAAAAAACTTATATTCCTCTTGCCTTTTGACAAACCGACTATTGCTAAACCCATACATATCCTACGTGTTCACCAAGCCGAACTTCTATGCTAGAATAGATCTATGATAGCTTTACATGTATGTTTTGTTTTTGTTGTGACGTACCTGTAATTAGCTCGGTTGTGCAAAAATATACAGCTACGGTCTTAATCCATTCATTGATAAAACAAACAATTTCACTCCCACGTTGTATGTTACCCTCTTAAACATTTTTTCCTGCAGCTGACCTATGACGAGGTTCACCAGTTCTTCACCGACAGAGGTTTGGGCTGGCTGGCCGGACCCACGAAGGCACACATTAATAGTTTGGCAAGCTATGCCATGAAGTATCAGGAGCTCCTCGTTCTCCTTGGAAAGAGAGTTTACCGTAAGGTGCGTACATACGTGCAACTACCTTGATATCATGCCGCATTGGCATTCAAGACAATCAAATATATAATTTCTGGTTGCCTAAACCAAAAGAAAAGAAAACGTTGAACTTCATATTCAGAATTGTGAAACTCGGAATAACTTACTGACTGACTTTGGATACTAATGATGTGTAACTTGTAAGTATTACTGACCTTGGAATTGTTTTATCCGTGTGAACGTTTTTTTTTTAATTTACATAATACACGAGCTATGGAGGACATTAATGGTGCTACCTGATGGGTGGTATTAGATGGGCAGATAAGATACAATTCAGTCTCAACAACTGGATAAGATATGGATATTAGGTCAGGACTTTTGAGTGACACCCATCACTCTTTTTTCAGTTTCAGTACAATGAAATGTGAGAACGAGAAAATATTAGTTCATTGTAGGTTTTAGATTAAAGTTGGTTTTAGTTGGCACATTGACGACCTCTACTTATTGAACAGGCAGGAGATGTGTATAGGAGCATTGGAGTCAATGGCGACTACGTGAATGTAACGGACTTTAACCTCGAGGAAGATGACAAGCTCTACCTCTATAAGGTGGGTTCTGACAACTTCATAAGCATTGCATTGACAGGTGCACATCAATTGATAGATGCACATCCATTGGTAGGTGCACATTCCATTGGTAGGTGCAGTCCATTGGTAGGGGCACAGGCCGTGGGTATGTGCAACTTCTACATAGAATGTATGGCAGCACGCATCTTTCTATTCATCAAATCATCATATGTATGACTGTATACATGTACTTGCATCACAATAATCGGTTATTATCTTGGTTTTTTTTTCAATAGCAAGGAGCGGCTGGTGTTCGAGCCTTCTTACGGACGTACATTGCAAACAACAAGCTCACGGCAAAGTCAGCTTGAGATCATCTATGAGACAACATGTTCCGTTTGAGATGAGAAAAGCGAGTGTTAGGTTTAACTCAGAGGTTATGATGGAAACAACAATTACCTTTGCCAAGTAGGTTACGTTTTTGGTAGCATTTGTATGTATGTAGAAGAATAGTAAAACTCTAAGGCATGGATGGATTGTCTTGATATTTGGTAGGTTACAAAATAATTAGGTTTTGGGGCTAACAAAGGGTTTTTTATGGTACTGCAACAGAACTTCCAGTTTTGATATCTTGTGTCTATTACTAACATATCAGGCTATATAACCTCTAATAAGGTTAGGGTACAAAAGGCCTACATGTACATAACAATTACCACTATAAATTTCTCTCTCTCTCTCTCCTCTCTCTCTCTATATAGCAAGTGCTGCTCATGTAATGCAAATAACATTTCTACATTCTTTTGATCAACATCCCTAATCCAAGAAAATGGTATACATTTATATGATAAAAATGGTTAAGACTAACCAACTTTAAAATTCAAAAAATGACAATCTAAGCTCATGTGTGAACAGAAATGCAATTTAATTCAAAACATGTATATGATAAAGACTAGCAAAATAGAAACGATTTTGTATACAATGTAATGTTACATACTTGACATGTTTATATACATGCATTATACTTTGTAATGCAGAGTCAGTCATGCCTAGGAAAGTTTGAAGACTGCACTTCAGTATTACTATTGTATTGGCCCTACAATGCCAATCTAGGCATAAGTATCAGTGGAAAGTAAAAGTAAAGTTCTTGCATTAGAACTGAAAGTCTTCTTAGGTGGTGGAATATGTAATCTACGTGGAATGGAATAGATACGTGTATCAACTTCATTTACAATAACCGGAAGTAAGGCACTACTTTTTAAATATTCTTTTACTACATTCTGTCTTGTTGGAAAAAATAGTACAATTGTACACATTACCTAATATCATGGTTTCATATATTAATCAATCTATATATAGGATGGTGCAAGCTTCAATATTACATGTAAATTTTCATATACATTTTGTATGTTGAACCTTGTTTTCTTTTTTTCTGCTGACCAAACTTTATCTTGCTGATGAGGCCAAAGATTTTAACAAAAATACCCAAAATTAAATCATTGTCTTTAAATAACATACTGTACTGCCCAGGTACAATCTGATGCTGGAATACTTCTATGAAACTATATATGAATGGACAAATACTACATCAACCTCATCAGTTCTCTCATCATTGTTGTCAATAGAAGAAATAATATCAGCTAAACCATTGCATAGATTACATTTCAAACTTTCAGCCAACGAAAATAAACTGGTCACTCATTTAACACCAGTAGCAGCAGCATTTGTGACATCAAACTGTTTATACAAAAATGTAGTAGTTTTTGTAAAATTTGGTTCTGTGGGGAGAAAATCACACACAAATTTTTTCTCCCCACAAATTCTGTCCCACTCATTGTTTGCAAGTACTTCTATGTTGCCAAATTTCTGTCATGATCATTTCAAGCTGTCAAAAATACATCTTCATCAATTTCATGTCATTTTTGGCAGACAAGTGTCATTTTAAATTTGATCATCACAACAAGCAAATTTTTGTCCTAGGATGGAAGGACAGGTCCTTGAGACAGTCCTGCATACTTCTTTAATGTGTTGTTTTGGCCAATCTACCCTGGTGGCTTTATTGTAGGAGCTGTACTTGTGCTGACGTTGGAAGCAGGAAATACGTTGTGCTTGCTGGCCACGACTACGTGGTTAAAAACGTACAAGTCAGCCGTGATGGCCTGTAGGAGGATAACTGCACACACCAGCGCCATGTACCAGTGTTTGTCTGCACTCTGGACAGGAAACATCACAGTTAGCAATGCAATGCTCAAATAAATCTAAGCTAGACGCAACATGTACAAAATATCACACACACGTTGATACATGTTAAACTAGTTACTTGTACACAAACAAGTGTTTTATTCAAGATCCAAGTTTCAGTGACTACCTATACATAGTGCATGACAGAACCAGTCAAAATTGTCCTGAAGAAGATGACAGACAGTCAATGAAATGACAGTTTTGAAATAAAAAAATTGGGTACAAAGAACTTTGTTATCCATACATGTTGCACTATAAATGTATCATACACAAACAGGTAGTGCTAAAATGCAAAAACTGCAATGCAACTCAGACTATTTGTCACTCAAAAGCAGTGCTGAAAACTTACCAACTGCCCTCTGCGATACCACCATGCCTGGTGGAGAGATGAGAAACATCATGTATATGAATACTACTTTCACCTTTATTGACAAACTGTTGCAGGCACCAATAATGTTCACATCTTGGGTACCTAATTGGCTTTTAAATTACAGTAAAAAAACTTCTTATTCTCAACTCCTTGCAGATCATAAGTCTAGACTGCATTTACTGATATGTACAAAAAGAAATGAAAGAAATGTTCTGCACAAAACATCACACTGTGTCATACTCTAGGAACTACTCACCAACATTATCGCAATCAAGGAACTCACTGCAAAAGTTAAAGATAAATATCATTAATGTACATTTATAGAAATAGCATACATTCTTAAACTCAAGGGACATTTCATGTCAAAACAACATGGCCATTTGGCAAACAACATTGCAGAAAGTTGATATGACAGACACTTACATGCCAAGTTGACAACCAGGAGATAGAAGTGAGGGTTGTCATGTGCTTTCACCAAGACGAAGATGATTCCCAACTTAAGGGTAGCAAAAAATCGAAGTAAGTATTGATAAAAAAACAGCTCCTTCATAAACAGAGGTTATCTACTAGTCTCTTCATACAGACATATTTATGCTGACTTGAGAAATTGCAAAGTGATAACAAGTTGATTGAAGATGTATGCAACATAAAAATAAATTTTCAAAATGTTGTGATTGAAAGGCTGCTGAATGAATGAATAGACTAAGCTATGGATGATTCATAGCTTAGTCTATTCTGAGAATAATATCAAATCACAAAGTTATCTTCTACAGGTACAGTCAAGGCTGCTACACAAGACATATTTTCCTATTTTGGTTATATTCTCATCATGCTTATCTTTGGAAGGGAAAAAAATTATTGTCTCTTTCTTAATCTGGCAAAAATTTACAAGCACACATGATGTCATCCATACAATTTACAAGCTGTGGCCTTAGGAGGGAAACTTAGCAGTTACTATCTGTTACAGACACTTACCAGAACATTCACTCCTGTAACAGCTCCAAACAGTCGGACAGCAAAAACCTGAAAGTGCAACACCAGGGGCAGTTGAGAATACTGATGTCCAATCATGTGCCATCAATCTCATCTCAGCATGGATCCTCTTGAATTGAAATTAAACTATCGATCTGATGAACTTCAAGCAGAACTGTTATGTCGAAAAATCTTACTGTGCTTTATCCATGGGGTAACCATTAGTTTTAAAATCCAGATATCAAGTCGACCGTCAGTGGTTTCACAATAATGCAGTATAAAACCACCATCCGTCGACCTGATATTGCCAAATACCGTTTCTATAATGAACAAATATAGTTTACCCCAATGGATATAGCGTGTATACATATTAATTATTATCAAAATAAAATGTATATAATGGTTAAACCGTTATAATGATAGACAATTATAATGGTGTGGCTATTGACAGTTGATGATGATGATTGGCAGGAACATCTTGTCAGTGAAAAAAAAGTATCAATGACAGAAAGTGTTTTAATTAGAATTGAATCAATGATCATTTGGTTAAAGAATTTGTGCCAAGGCACAGACGTGAGTAATAGTGCCTGGCAAGCCAGGGGGTAGAGCAGAACCGGCCATATCAGTCTTTTTATTGTAAAACATCTATTATTATAACAATTTAATGTTACTAAATGCTAATTAATCATTCTTGCTCAGGAATGTAAATTTTGCACCGTTTCACAGGATCACATTTACGGTAAACGGTTGGGGATTGGGAAATATGAGATCAAAGCAATAACCTACCAAAAGGTATAAAGTTTTATTGACAGGAACAATAAAGCCATGCAATAAAATGTAACTTTTATGGTGAATCAACAAACTATTAGAGAAACCTTACGTGGATAAATACCCTCTGCTACTCATTTTAGTGTGCTTGAACCATTATCCAAACATTGTATACAACACACATTACAAGCGGTTCACGCTATCAATAGTATCATTGATAAATGTCATACCTGTTTTGGATCCACATCGTAGTAAATGGCTTCAGGATTGGTGAGCCCCTCACTAGGTGCTGCCGCCATCTTCCCGTCTTAGGTAAACACCTGGTGTCATGTGATGACCACGAGTAACCTGACCTGACCTGGCATTGTTCGTGGGAGAAAAGTGCCTTACAAAATATTAAATCCACATGGAAATCTAAACTTTGAATCCTCTTGGTATAGCTAAATTTGATCAATATATACAATGTATCTTTATCTTGTCAAAAGCTACATTGTATTGCTTTTAAGTATTTAATATGTCAGAAGTGAAAGTTATAAAATACAGGCACAACAACGGACAGCTATACAAAATCAGGTCGACAGGAAAAGTTCCAAAATGGCGGACTCTAAGACTCCGTTGTTGGGTTCTGGCCAGGCTGGAAGCGCGCCCGAACCTCCGGCTAAGCAGAATGCAGCTCTATATTACGACTCCACACAGACTCCTGTTCAGGTAAGGACCACATTGGGCGAGTTTCAGGTGTCATTTTTTGGCGAATAGTCTTGGAAATGCAGTTGATCTTTTCGGTCGCTGTAACCCGGAAGTAACTTCACAGGTTGGTGCAGGTGTAGATTTTACCAGCCCCACAATTACTGATCTTCACATAAACGTTTAAAACCAACCATATCTGTGCAGACCAAGACAACACACATTTTTCTTCAGTTTATTATCTTATTACCGCACACGCACTGAGGTTTATTATAAATGCCGATAACCATATATTAGACATACTAGAAGAGGAAATAAGTAGATATAGTTCAGAGGGGTTCGTCTTATTAGGGGGAGATCTAAATGCGCGTATTGGTAACCTACGTGATTACGTGGATAGGGAAATTAACATCGACGGTTTTCCCGCCAGCTCCTCGAACCAAGTTAGTGATAGGCAATATATGGATAAGTCACCTCCAAACAAGTTTGGCCGGCTTTTGAGTGAGCTTTGCATACAAGCAGACCTCAGAATATTAAATGGCAGGGTGGCTGGGGACCTGCAAGGTAACTATACCTGTCACCAACCAAACGGTAGTAGCACGGTCGACTACATAATTTCCAGCCAATCGTTTCTGCAAAACATTTTATTATTTCAAATTCATCCGCTAACTGTCTTTTCAGATCACTGCCTGATATCAGTCTTCATTAAATCAAACACAGACCATCAAAACCAGCATGAAAAACAACAAAAGCGTAAAAGAAATCCCGCTCCAAAACGATTTCATTGGGATGATAAATCTGCACAGAAATTCAACCACATCCTTTCTCAATCTCATTTTATCGATAGACTGAATTCACTCTCATCACAAAATACGAAGGACACAAAATCTAATGGAGAAATAGAAGCCTTTGTCTCAGAATTTAGTTCAATCCTGAGAGACGTTGGTTTCAAATCCCTATCAGTACAGATAACTAAACATAAGAAACACCCGCAGCTACGACAAAATAAACAATGGTTTGACAAGAGTTGTAACGAACTAAAACGTGAAATAAAGAACCTAGCATATTTACTATCCAAACAACCATTTAACTCCGACATAAGGGGAAGATATTTCAAAAGAAAGAAAGAATTTAAAAAACTGATAAAAAAGAAGAAAACAGACTTTCACAAACAAATCATGACCCAATTGTCTTCCCTCAAAGACAAAAATCCAGGCGCCTTTTGGAACTTAGTTAATAAGCTAAAACCGACGAAAACGCAAGAAAATAATCAAATCTCAGAAGAAGAGTGGTTTGAACATTTTAGCAATTTAGACAAACTCCCTAATAATGGTACAAACGACTCTCCAATTCCTGAAAACGATCAACTAAATCCGTCGTCCTCCGCTACTAATCCATCTGTTCTAGATTCCCCTATAACTTCAGAAGAATTATATAATGCCATTTCAAACCTCAAGAACAATAAATCGAGTGGAAATGATTTGATCTTAAATGAAATGTTGAAATTTGGTAAATCGGTACTTCAAACGCCACTCCTGCAACTTTTTTAACAATTGTCTGCAAAACGGGTATTACCCACAGGAGTGGTCCCTTAGCCACATTGTTCCAATTCACAAATCCGGCGACCCATCTCTCCCAGACAACTACCGCGGAATTTCCATAATTAGCTGCTTAGGTAAACTATTCTCCTCTATATCAAACAATCGCTTAGTTAGTTATGCCGAAAACAATAGTCTTTTCAAACCCCATCAGGCAGGGTTTAGGAAGAACTTTAGAACTACAGATAATCTTTTCGTGTTAAGTACATTAGTTAGCAAGTATCTAAGTAAAAATTCCCGTCTCTTTGCATGTTTCGTAGATTTTAGTAAAGCGTTCGACTCCGTCTGGAGAAATGGCCTCCTTTACAAATTAAACAAGTTAGGTATACAGGGCAACTTTCTTCGAACTATCAAAGACATGTATTCAAAAACTACAAATCGTGTGAAATACAGTCAAGGTCTGACTGAACCTTTTGTCACAAACTGTGGTGTCAGACAGGGTTGTAATTTAAGCCCAACTTTATTCAATTTATTTTTAAGTGATATTACATCTATCTTTGATAATGATATGTGTAACCCCCCAACTATGTACAGTAAGCGTGTCTCTTGTCTATTGTATGCAGATGATTTAGTTCTTTTCTCTGAATCCAAACAAGGTCTACAATGTTCTTTGAATAGACTAGAAGAATACTGTCAAACATGGCACCTAAATGTGAACCTTAGGAAAACAAAAATAATTGTTTTCACTAAGGGTGGTCGTATACCAAAAGATGTGTATTTCATGTATAAGAACAATCCTGTTGAAATAGTGACAAACTATTGTTATTTAGGTATTGTTGTCAATTCTGCGGGTACTTTCAAGGCGAACAACAAACACTTGTACAGTAAGGGTCTGAAAGCTTTATTCGGGATAAATCAATCCCTAGACAAAGCCGATGCTCCTTTGTCTGTCAGAAACAAACTTTTTGATACATGTGTTAAGCCCATAATTCTCTATGGATCGGAAATCTGGGGTTCTGTTAAAAGCCCCAAATCCTGTCCTATTGAAACAATACATCTAAAATTCTGTAAGCAAACCCTACACGTGCCAAGATCCACAAGTGGCCTCGCCGCTAGAGCCGAGTTAGGGAGGTTCCCCATTCATTTGGAAGCCTCCCTAAATGCTATTAAACACTTAATTAGACTTCGCCAGAAAGTACCAGCAGACAGTTTCCAGTCAGACGCTCTTTCTTGCCAGATAGATTTAGACAAGGCTGGAGCCAAGTGTTGGGCGTCAGGAGTTCGCCAGTCACTGGAGGAATGCGGCTATGGTTATGTATGGCATTGTCCTCTACAGCACAATACAAATTCGTCTCAAATTATCAATTCTATCAATCAGCGTCTGAAAGACATTTATTTTCAAACTTTTTTAAGAGAGATACACAATGACAACAAAGGTGGATCCGCTAAAAACAAATTGAGGTCTTACAGACTGTTCAAGTCCACTTATAATGTGGAACAATACCTGGATATTGACAATATTCGGCACAGGACGGCCGTCACAAAACTACGAGTCAGTTGCCACAAATTACACATCGAAACCGGAAGACATAACCGCACTCCTCTAGAACAACGAATATGTAGATACTGCAATCTAGATAAGTTAGAAGACGAACATCATTTTGTAGTAGAATGTAGTTTGTACAAGAAAGAGAGAGCTGAACTCTACAGACTAATAGAATCCATGTTCCCCCACTTCATACAACTAAGTAATATAGACAAATTTATATTCCTTATGAATCTAGACAAGCCTTTACTTATAAAGCATATCTGTTCTTACATTTTCAATATCACAAAGAAACGAGAAGAAGCCGAATGTACGCAGTAGAATACGATCCTTGAGTAGTGTAGATTCATTGTATCATTATATCATGTTGTATCATTTGTTGTGACCTGTACTAAACCCAGTGGGTATGAATGTACAATAAAGGTCTTCATTCATTATAAAAAACAGACCGACCCCCTCCCACTGCCCCAAGTTACCAATGCCGTCATTATGTCATCTGGTAGATGATTTAATGATTACACACCTTCATGTGACTGCATTGATCCAATATCGGATTGTTATGTGTATCAACTTAAAACATGTTAAGAGAATGGATAGCAATTGTTGAATGAAAACCCACTCTGCTATAATTATTACTTCATATTTTCCCTCATGACTGCAATTAAAATCCAGCAGGCCAATATCAGTTATTTAAGAATGGTTCAAACAAACAAACAAACAAAGACGTACGTTTAAAGTGTAACGTTATATGAGTTATTAGTATACCACTAGTACTTTGCAATAGTTTGTATTTTCAATTGAAATGTAACCATATAAATAACTTTTTTTCTTACAGAGATATCTACAGATTTCCTTTGTTGCAACAGTAGTGATCATGGTTTTGGTAAGACAACCATCATTTTCTAAATGTCTAGCCTAAACGTCTGTTGTAACAGATATGGTATATCTATTTGTAGCGTGTATTTCAATGAAATTGATTTTTATCAGCAGCTAATCTGACAAGTGAAGTCTAAAATAAGCGTAATAGTAAGGATCATCAATTCATTGTGGTGGCAGAAAATTATAGCTTTATGGCTATATATGCTAAAAAAGTACTAGCTTGAACCCTGCTAATTTTATTCCAGGTGTCCCTTGTGTTGAGTTTGTACAGAGGAATCTCCTACCATTACAATGGCGCCTTGTACCTCATGCTTGGCATCTGCATGCTTGGTAAGTATCATACACTCATACAAACCCAAACTGTTTGAAAAAGAGGTGTGTATTGCAGTCTTCACAAAATCAAACAGTAGGTTTAGGGAATGCTTGGAAATGTTTAAGACTTTTTGAATGCATTGTGGTAAAGGGCATGCATTCTGAATACTGAATTCATTTGAAAGCGCTATGTATATATTTCCCATGATGCCTGTTTGTTGTCAATGATGTTTACAAACCTCTGTCTCTTTATTAGGACTAGCAGGTTTGGAAGTGTTGCTGGTAAGTACTGTTAAGTTCATTTTACACCAACAAAAATGATAGCATTACTGTGATAAATCTACTGAGAGATGCAGTCCACCAAATACGAATGTTACAGTGTTGTATTTTGAAAGATACATAAAATGATGACATCTGTTAACCTCTTCTTAAGTTTTCTTCTTTTGGAAAAGTATCCCTGCAGTTCCATAACAAGCAGGTAAAGGGCCTCAAACCTACGTCACTTCCTCTGCAAATGCACAAAAGATAGTAGTATATTCCACCTAAAAAGCATGACCAAAGACCAATGTCTGACATTTAGGACATAGTCACCAAAGAGCAAACACCTGATTGTTTATATTTGTTTTTGCAATGCATGTGTCTGTTGTTCTCATTGTAGATCTACATCATCAGAAAGGGAGACTTTCCCAAAGAGAAGACGTGGTTCCTGTTCTTCATGGGGTTCTGCATCATGCTGCAGGGGGTTTTCACCGACATTCTTGTGTTTTACTAGGCAAGGTTCTGATCCATTCACTGTGCCATGGGCAGGGCTGAAAATACCTGCCTGTAACCTGCAAAATGTTGAAATTGCAGAAAGTATAAATTTTGAATGAAATGTTCATATGTGATGGCAAATGACATTAAGGTTTTATATGCAATTTTCATACTGTAAGTTAAGTCCTTGTCAACAAGCTTTTGATTTTGATTTTTATTCTGTTTTCTTTAGCCAGGGTAGCCCAACTCAGTGTATCACCCTGCTTTACAGTGGGGCCCTGGATAACACATAGTACATGACACATCAACACAATACATAACATACAAATAATATATACAATGACCGTTTTCCATAATCATACTTCAGTCCGGTCGTGAGGTCAGAGGTCAGCTCTCAGTTTCATCATATGCTTGATTGTTGCAATGTTGGGAGCCGTTTTTAAAGTCACTGGAAGGTAATTCCACTGATTCCATTGATCAGTCCTCTGTTCCCAGTCTCAAGTGTACATGATCCAGAGCTTATGTTTCATGACCTGAACAGAAGTCTGACATCAGCAGTTGGTCTTATGTGCCTGTTAGTGGGTATCAGCCCATTTCTTGGTAGTGGGATGGTTTATAGCATTGTAATGACTTACATACACGTATTGTTGAAAAAAAATGTTACCCCAAAAATATATGATATATTTACTATATCAAAGTATATATACCGGGTAGTACTTC
>NC_049981.1:20985593-21003487 GCF_000003815.2 Branchiostoma floridae | reverse complement strand
AGTCGGTATGAGTTGTGTATTGGCATTTATTGTCTTAGGTAAAGTTTGCGGCAGAAGAATTATTTTCTGTTCGATAACCAGGCTGCACATACAGTGATAGCGATGCGTCAAAGTAGAAAACAACTGCTTTCCCCAAAATTTTATCTAGGCCAAAAAAGGTCAATACATAACTGATACGGACTTGAATATATGCGGGGACATAGTACAGTGTAGACAAGTCTTACATACTACCTAACAGTGATTTGATTATCATCACTCTAGGATAAAAGCTACATAGTGTACTTTTGGCTCCAGTGGTTGCAGGATATAGATGTACAGATGTTCAGAATTGTATGTCACTGTGATGAGAATGTACAAAATATGTAAAAAAAAAGTATCTTTTTCAAAATCCTACCCACTTGAAAGAAGCTGTAGTTTATAAAATGTGATGAATGTAATTGATTACCCTGCTTTACTAAATGTGGTTCATGTAAACTGTAGTAAGTACATTGCATCTGTTGAATGCATTTTTCATACTTCAGTACTTATCATCTTAAAACCTCTCAATGATAAATGCACTTAGGAAATTTCATCCCTAGAAAGATGCATGTTCTCTATAGATCGATAATATGATTCAGGAGAGAATTATTCCTTTCTTGAAACTTTGTGAGCTGTCTTGACAAATTTGATACCATGAATCTATAGGTAGGTTGGATCATCATTCTTTATTGTTTTCAATAAATTGTGATTTTGATCAAAGTTGCTTGTCTAAAATAGTTTGAATTTTTATACCCCCAAAAAAGGTCCCAATACTATTGACATGTTGTTATTTGATGATGATCTACAAGAAGTTGCAGATCTTTATAAGCACCCGCCCCAAACGCCGGAGCTCGGCAGCAGAAAACCGGACAATATCCCGCCCCAACATCTGCTTGGAGATTATGTTGGTTTCTGCACAGAATGTTTGAAAGAGCCACCAATCAATACATAATCTCCAAGCAGATGTCGAGGGGGGGGGGGGGGGCAAAGTCGTAATTACTGACCAACAGTCGCAACCTTTAAATAGCCTGGTCACCACTCTCTACTGGATGGCTTATTGGTGTTTTACCGGGCCCAACCTACTAAACATAAGTCTGCAGTGGCAGGATATTGTTTAACTGGCCCTCCGGGTAAAGGCAACCCTGTAAAATTTTCCCCGGCTTGCGCCAATGAACTGGGTGGGCGGATACACTCCTAGCACCGTAGAGGTAGCGTTAAGCGGGGCTGTGTGAAAGATAAAGCCTCCTTCGCAGACTTGAAACACTGGCGTTTGGTTTGGTGGGGAGCGATGATGCGCAATTTTCAACATGGGCTAATGGTCTCAAAATTTAATGATCTCTAATGCCAGCACGGAAACTACGGGCGTTAACTCATGTTGCAAATCAGCGCCTCCAACCCCAAAATAAACGTCAGCGCTCCAAGAAGTCTGCCAAGAAGCTTTCATCACCTGTCGATGAAAGCTCCTTGCTCTTGACCATCAGCTAACGCTTTGCCGTCCGTAAAATCAACTTGTAGATTGCCAATACATAGTACAGTGTTGTTGACTGTCACTCCACTGTGAGACCAGGTGATACCGAGTTAATCTTGTTGATCCACTGACGATACATAAACCTAGGTGTGAAAACACCACTAAGCTGTGTACCTCCCAAGGAGATCTTACCAATCAATGAGAAATCCAACCCTCATGGGACCAAAATACTTAACTTCTATCACTGTTACTTCTTAATTTTTTGTTTCAGAGAAGGGTCTTATTCCTAACTCTTAACTTCAAAATGGACACTAAGCGCAAGTACGCGTTATTTTGCAATTCGCATACTATACTTGTGTGTCATGAAGTTTCTTTGTGTTGCAAGTGTGGTGGGCTCTTTATGATAAGTTTATCGTGGCGGAAGCAGGGTATTTTAGGGCATTTATGGAAGTCCTAATCCCCTGATCGATATCTTCCCATCATACACCCTCCTTCCTGTCCTTGATCATACTAACCATTGTCGGCATCAGTGAGTACTTAGCTTCACCAAGAAATAGGTGTACAACTCAAATTTTGGGACACAACTATGTCAAGTATAAATAAGGCATTTCAGGAATGTCTACCAAAATTGAAACCATTATTATCATTGCTTCGCAGGCGACACCAGGTAATAATGTTAGGTAAGGGAGAAGGGGAACGTGGACAATTAACACGACACAGAAAGCCTGTGATGTTATTTTCGATTCTTTTTTTTTTTCGAAGTGACTTTTTGCCCGGATATTTAATGGTGTTAAAGTAAGTACTTAACGGTGTTGGGAGATCGCCGTGAACAAAAGGCGTATAAGATGGCGGATTATCGGAGTGATAAGGTGCCTGTGAAGAGCCGTAACTAAAGCCTGGCCGTGTTGTCTGTGTACTCACCGTGTTTGTATGGCGTTTGTTGATTGCTCTTTTATAGGCCGTCAATGGTCGATCGACAAGTCACTTAGCTTGTCTAAAAACCGGACGGTGAGCTAATTACCAGTCATGGGGTAATTAAGATAAGATGATAATTACAACGTGATGAGGTTTCTGGAGGAGCAAAAAATCATTTTGAACTTTGAAATCGTGTGTCATTTTCCCGTCAAAGACACGGTTTGCTTTCCATACCATCAAAAGACCAAAATGAAGACCGCTGAATGTCTGACACTTCATTGTCCCCTATCACCTCCCGCCTTGCCTTTGTCTTTCGCCTCGCGTCATGAATATTAAAGAGGTGGAATCTGGGTTATATTACTTATAAGGAGTGGTAATCAGTTAATGCAGCAGGCAGGCCGAGACCAACACCGCGTCGGACATGCCAGCTCCGCGCCCAGCCATGGGGACATTTCTGACGGCTTCGGTCGCGTTCTTCGCCGTTCAACTCCTGCAGTGTGAATGCTTGTCGAACGAGCATACACTAGCGGCGTCGGGCCTACTTCGAGCGAGTGGCGGAGAGGGTCTGACGCTGGGAAGATACGAGCATGGCGACGGCGTGGTTAACGTGACCATGCGGGGCATGGCCGTGGCGGGGAGGATGACTCCAGAGTTCATGCTCGACTTCTACCAGAGTCTGAGCTCGGGGACAGACCTCAACGTCACCCGGGAGGAAAACCAGGCGCTGCCGCTGCCGTCCGACACCGTCAGGAGTTTCGCACTAAAAGGTCAGTCAGTTTTAACGGAATTATCTGGAGCTTTGCAATTGAGATGAGGCAAATGATTTTTTTTTCGATTACCTTTGTATCGACAAGAAGAGAAAGGGGCAGACTCTTGTTGTAAGAAACATCCAAGTGTTTTAGAAATTGCATCCCAAGTAGATCCATTGAGAGGTCGAAATGGTACTCAGAATTAAAAGTAGATATTTGGACGACGTTTCTACCAGTGCCACAGATGTTGTTCATCAACTAGTCTGTATGTGGCCTGTGGATACTTTCTGCTGTGCAATGGTACAAATTATCATTTGATTGCCAAATCCAATTTCATTACCTAATTTCGTCTGTTGTGTGGAATAAGATAAGACCACAGCTGAAAAAAAGGAGGGAAAAGGTGAAACAAAAATCGGTATCGATACAAGCGGTACCATACAAGAGTGTTGTTTTTCCTTTTACAGCAAAAATGTGTATTGGGTCCGAGACGGTAATACACATCGGGTCCCACATCAAGCGTATCGGTCTACGGATCAGATAAGACTCTTTTCTTCACACCGATTCTACTCTGTTACAGCGAGGAACAAACGACCGTTCACACTGTTTGTAAAAACTCGGCAATGTTTTCATTATGCATGTTGATCATGCGACTCCTTCATCCGACTTGCGATATTTTTCTCGTATTTCTTTCAGTTCACGTAGTACACGTTTAAAACTGTGCCCGGATAGTTCATCAAGGGTGCCATTTTCTTTGTCCAGAAAATACTGGAAAAAAAATTCCTGGGTAGATTCTGCAAGATTTGAAAGGCCGATCCGTTATCAACAGGAATGATCAGATGATAAATATGCACAAGAACCTCCCTTTGTCCGACGGAATCAATTTTCAAACACAAAACTCCCCAAAGCAGTTTCAAGTTGTTTTACAAGGCTTGGAGAGGTGTAGAACACGCGCAAAGCATTCCAGAGTTATCATCATATTGGACAACATTTGACGAAACAAGTACGGAGTTTCTGAATAGGTGTAAAGGATTAATTAGCAAAACAGTGATAATTACTGATCGTAATCTCCATCTCTCCACTGGGGGCGTTTCTAATCCGAGGTATCCGCCCCATAATGACTCATTCACACCATGCATTCGCAAATAGCCACTCATGCATGCTGGTTGATACACAACAAGGAGGTTATTTTATCCTCCTCGATACACAATGAGACAAGACTCTCTACAGTCATGTAAAACGTCTCACTGGACTGCAGCACGTTTGCGGAGCCGATGTGTCCTATGTTAGACTTGTCAGAGAGAGGGATTTCAGTCAGGCTACTACGACTTAATTACCCCTCTTGTGAGTCTCTTGTGCTATATAAAGGTCACATTTCCAAACCCGGACCGGTCGACCGAAATGGTCGTGGAAACGAAAATGTAAGTGTAGATCATAGAATATACACAGGTTATGGTCATGACTAATTTTATTACGTTGTTTGTGTTTTGTTTTCGATCTCGGAAGCTACCCGATCTGGTCCCGGTTAATTCTATTGAAAACAATTCAAAACTGTCTTTTCTGAGCAAGTCAAAAGAATGTTATGAACAAGAAAGATACCTTTATGATATAGATAATTTTGAAATTCGAAAAGCGATAACTCAGTTAAGAATCAGTAGCCATAAATTGAATATTGAAACAGGCAGATATTACAATGTAGCCCCTGACCAAAGGTTCTGCCCTTTCTGTCCAAAGCATATTGAAGATGAATTTCACTTTTTAATGGAATGTTCTAAATACACTATTTTACGTAATGAGCTATTCACATTTCTAGAATCTATTACAGCAGATTTCAAGAACCTCGATGCTAAAAACAGATTTGTATATATCTTTAGATGCCACAACTCCCATACTGCAAAGTTAGGCAAATATATCAAAGACTGCTTTGTTATTAGAAAGAATAATGAAAGCCATGTTTAGCCCAACTCGATTGTAACATTATATCTTGTTTTAGCCCTTTTTGCTATGTTAATAAGGATGTTAAGTCTTATTCTATACACCTATTTTGTACTTTGTGTAATAGTTGTTGCCATACATTGTACCATGTACAAATGTCGTGCAATAAAGTTCTTCTATTATCTAAGCCGGCTAAGCATCACGTTTCACCTGGTCACTTCTAGATCCTCTATCGGAATTCCATCCTCTCCATGATCCAGCGTAAGCTCTAATCCGGAAGTGAACGTCACATCCGTTCCCACCCAGTATGATGGCTCATATTTTTGTGCAAGGCAGATCAACCAAGAGACTGTCTGATATGAATCTTGATGTAGCTTAACCAAGGCTTTTCAAGGCAATAACCACGTTTCTGCCCTTCCGTCAATGCTTTGTGTGTGTGTATTGGGTGTGTATGTTGTGTGTAACAATACTCCTATCAGCGGAAGTATATTTCTCTGGTACTTATGTCGGTAAAAGATTCCATGCAAGAATTTTCAGAATTTTTACATGTAGTCTTTCTTTCATTACTTTTGCCTAACTAAACTGAAAATTTCGTTGATTGGCGATGTAAAGTCAAAATCTTCTATAATCTTTCATTAGTTTCATTAGTTTGTATAGTCTTTAACTTTTTTTATCTACAGGAAAGCAGCTCGCGTGTGTTCTTGCCATATTTATATTTATGATATACTAGTAGTGTTCAATGGTTTCGCTAAGTATCAATATTATCTTATTCTCCATCTAGATGCCAAGCAGAAAGGTAGCAAAAAATTCAGCTACGTGTTCGACACCTCCAACATTTCTCCAGACACGGACATCCGGCTCGCTGAGCTGCGCATGCGCGGTCCGCACTTCTCGCCTCCCCGCAGACTTTCCGTGCGTGTCTTCAGCCACGAGGAGAAGAAGTGCAAGGTGTGTCGGGTGTTCATCTTACAGCGATGAGATACTAGTAACTTAATAAGGACATTCACGGTCTCTAGTACGCATTCGTAGCGACAGGATTGTGGGTAATATGTCAAAGGTGCAGGCCCATGTCTGAACAGTACTCTCGTCTCGACCATTGTCTCGATTTGCATTTAAAAAAAAATTAGACGTGTTTTTTTATGTCTCAGGGGCCTCCACCTTCAACATATTACCTAGAATTTTGCACATGTTTGCGCATTGCTGAATGTTATCACATGAGCATGTTAAGAAGCTATATTATAAATCAACAGTTTCACCGATGGAGTCAGAACCAGCCTCTTGCTAGATCTGAACGAATAAACACGTCATCAGACACGATGTATTTTTCCACATCACTGATAGCACCTCTGTATTTTATATGTGCCGTTTTAGAAGAAGAAAGAAGGCGCCACGTGCACGGTTAAACACCGAATCGCCAGCTTTAAACACATCCAAGAAGACCTGACCGCGGACGGCTGGAGAGTGGTGGACTTGACGAAGAAACTCTCAAGGTATGTAATATTTGGTAGTTTTATTTTCTAGTCAAAATCGAAAATGGTAATAATATCTGTTGCATGTTGTATAAAGAAAGGTCCAGGAACAGCCTGTTCCGATATGAGAGCACATGTGATATCATCAACATTAAAAAAAAGTCAGCTGGCAATTCAAGATATATTTCATGCTAAGGAATTTTTTCTTCGTTTTGATAACATGTTTTTCTCTCTCAATCCTCACAGATGGGTGCGACAGAATGTCTCCGCGGACACCATTGAGATCCAGATCACGTCAAAACCGGAGAGGCGACGTCCCCGGGACCTGAGCACCGACGCCTCTGATTGGCTGATGCTGATGAAGAACATGTCCCCGGTTCGTGAGGAAAGGGACACGTCGTTTGACGAGAGTCATTCGGAAGACGAGGAAAGTGATTTCTATGGCACGGACGAACCTGATGCAGAATCTAGACAGAAACGAAGGGTGGAAATCAAACTGTCCGAAGATGTGAGTCTGGTAGTGTTCTCCCAGGACCAAAAGGCCGACTTACTCCGAGACTCCCAGAAGGCTAAGCGCGCACAACACCCCGTGAGACACGACCACCAAGCGGAAACGCGAGTCGCGCGCTCCAATAGGAGACGCCAGAAGAAGTCTAAAAAGGGAAAGACGGACAGTTCTAAGAAAGAAGACACTCCTTGCAAGAAAGTAGAGTTCTGGGTGGATTTCGACCACATCGGCTGGGGCACGTGGATCATTTATCCGAAGAGGTTCAACGCGTTTCGTTGTGAAGGCGTGTGTCCGACTCCGGTAGACCAGCTCTACCACCCCACTAACCACGCCGTCATGACCAGCATTTTGAACTTACACAAGCCGGGAAAGGCGCCCATGCCCTGCTGCATCCCCACTAAGTTAAAAGCTTTAAGCATGTTGTACCTGGAACACGGGGAGGTAGTCCTTAGACATCACGAAGATATGATCGTGGATGAATGCGGCTGTCAGTAGTTAATCATTAGTTAGCTAGATGGGGATCTCACTACAACCGAAATTGGATTTGTGCAGTCCATGGAATATCATACAAAACGTAGAATCACGGCAGAAAACAGTAAAAAAGTTTTTATCTATGAAATTCGTTGAGCGCTCTTTCAAGGAGCTTGTTCGCAGCGAGGTCGCCATCCTACTCCCAGTCGAATGGTGGTGTTACTCATCAGATTTACTGGAGAAAAAAGCGATCTCACAAAGTTTAGTATTATGAATTCGGCACAAACACAGTGCTATGGAATACTATATAACTAGGGCTATGGTACAGTGACTTTTGGACTTTATGTATGTTGTGCTTATTGTGTAAATACCATGTAATACACATCCCTCGCTAGATAGGGAACGAAAATGTGCCTTAAATTTCTATGTAGCTACAGATCGATTTTGATACAGCACTTTTATACTATTGGCGATTTGTGGATTGATTGAATAATTGTATTAAACTGTTTTAACGATTTATCCGAACTTCACTTAGGCCCGTTTATTGTTTTCATATTTTTGTAAATAAACTGTACAAACCATACATTTCGTTTCTTTCTTTCTCTCCAAATGTTGATACTGTACAGTCCCTGAATAGTACTAGTGAAGTGAAGTTAACATGTACGAACCAGGTCACTTTCGTAGTCTTAATGAAAAATTCTTATTTTACATCTGAAGTTTTGTCTTGCTCTGTTTCATCTTCAGTTATCCATGAGCTGTCCTAAGCGCACTATGTTAAAACATGCATGAGGTGCATAGGAAAAATTGGGACAATTCTATTTCTTACCACGTTTCTGGGACCTTTCTTGTACCTTTGCACTCGAACTTCTCCTTAGTGTCTTACATACATTCAAATGCTAATTGCGGAAATGTGCATTAGATATGGAGTGTGCATGTAGAGTATGTCATCCGTAAAACGTACTTGCCGTGGCCTCATCCAGTACTTAAAGATCCATTCATTCGTTGAAGAATATAGATAAAATTGATAAATCTATGTATTGAATCCATCATAAAAGCGCACTTTGACCGTTTTGTAGGCTATCCCTTCCCGTTGGGAATGATGAAGCCATGTTTGACAGACATGGGAAAGTGGTGTGTTAGCGCTGATAACGTCTCCCACACGGTAATCTGATCAACTCTTCCCGCAGCGTCACTCAGTTGACGGTGGACCATCTGCCGTTCCACTGTGTCTCACCCACAGGCACGCACGCCACAGTCTCGGTAGGCTGGGTGTTCATCGGCGCTGTTCTATCCCCGCCTGACTGAGTCCACCTGGTGTATTACCGTAGCAGTCTGACTTCTAGTTCTGACTGCTCGTCACAGCAAGGTGCACAGCGTTCACAGAAGGTACAGGTTTCTTTATCATGTTCGTCACTCC
The DNA here is from genome assembly GCF_000003815.2 of Branchiostoma floridae. Taxonomy (NCBI): domain Eukaryota; kingdom Metazoa; phylum Chordata; class Leptocardii; order Amphioxiformes; family Branchiostomatidae; genus Branchiostoma; species Branchiostoma floridae. The sequence goes on along the minus strand of NC_049981.1, from coordinate 20,994,540 downwards.
GATTATGGTGCTACGTTATAAGTATTTGATGCCATTATTTGAATTTGAGAATGCCCAACTGCATGGATAATGACCTAAGTTTTAGTGCTATAACGTTATAGTTTGTAGTTATTGTATGCATGACCCAACAATTGCACAGAAAGTAAAGTATGACGGAATATGACGGAAAACTAGACCCAAACCTGGACATGAAACACAGAACATGAAAATGTAGGTGTTTCTTGAAAGTGACTTTGTTTCATGTATCGCTTTTCATTATATTTGATTTTTTCATGAAATGAGCGTTACGGGATACTTGGAATTGTAAGGGTAGTATTTCTGGTGTCCGTTAAATTTTGCAGGCTGTTTTCTTTTCATATCATCCAAAACTCACACTCAATGGAAAATCTTTGCTAATTTCGTTAACGTCTTGTAATTTGATCTATCAGATACGCAGGGAGGGTAAATTGAACGCAGATCTCAAGAAATTCATGAATTATTCATAAGGTTTGATGAGACAGATTCGCGAATTGTGCCAATTACGCCACATCATCATAAAGTACTTCAGCATAGGTCAGACGGGTGAGGTTTGATATGGAAATAGAGTTGTATTTTTTGCAACATGAAGCGGAAATGGGGCCCAAAGAATTCCATAAAACTGTATAGAATTGTTCATCATATTTGGATAAAATCTAAATCAATTGACACATGTATGAACGTATACAGAATTGTGTTCTTCAAAACATGTGCAACAACTTTCAAAGTATTTCATATATGTATTGTATATGGGCAAAGGCAGTAAGAAAGCACTTGAATTTGAAACGAAGCTAAAACCTATCAAACTATACAGAATTGTTTTCTTCAAAAAGTGCAAAAAAATTCATAAATGTGTGTGTGTGTCTGTCTGTGTGTGGTATTGTGTGAACATTATAACTCGAGACAGCGTAGACAGAATGTCTTCATTTTTGGTATGCGGGTAGTTCTTGAGGAGGCTTAAAGTGAATAGGTTTTGGCCCCTAGTGGCTTCTATGCAATGGTATCCTGTATTGCATAGAATGCTTGTACAAGTGACACTAGAGAGAAACTTGTAGCAATGACCGTAGAAGTAAAATGTAATTGCGCCATAGCCATGACTGTAATTGCTAACTTTATGAATGATACCAGTCTACCGCACAACTTTTTTTACCCATTTTGTTCTTTCGCCGTCTCTAATTGAATTTGGAGTATGCGGAGGATGTCATTCATAAAATCTACCTTCCGTGGCCTTATTAAGCAATTGGCAACTGGAACCCCAAATCTCCCATTTCCACCGAAATGGCGGTCCCTGGACATCCATATGCCGATCATGATATCCTTGGGGAATGATGTAACAAAGGTGCTGACGATAGGGACCATCTGCTGCCACTGTCTGACATATGCTTCAAACAGACTTTTAAACAACCACAGGGGACGTGCGACGAACAGTAGTCACCAGATACCATTTATTGTATTGTACACTCAGAAAATGTAGGCTGGAAAAACGTATATGAAGTTGGTTGTTACACTTGATACTTTTACGGAGTAGCGGTCTGCTTGCATCAATGAGCAACAGTAGTACTTTGTGTGTGTGTGTGTTGGGGGGGGGGGGGGGCTCAGTGGTGCCCCAACGGCCAAATAGTTAGACTAATGGGGGAAGGGGAGAGTGGATGAAGGAGAGAGAGAGAAAGAGAGAGAGAAAGAGAGAGAGAAGGGGGAGATACCTTTGTATGGAGATTACGCAAAATGTCATCGATGACAATGCGATAAAATTAACGAAACCTAAACAAAACTGCTCTTGCTCTTATTCAGCTTAAACAAAAGAATGCACATATGCATTGCATATCGCTAACTGTGATACCAGAGTCATAAAAAGACGCCATCTGTGACCGTAACGTTCAACGTTCATTGGTCCGTAACACAAGTGGTCGTCTGGCATGGCCTGAGGCTATCACACTATAGTACCAGCTGTAGTTAAACACCGTTGCTGCCTGTACACGTGTAGTGTGTTGCTTTCATACACTTCAACTCGCGGTGACACGCCTTTGGTAGGTTAGTAGTTACATTCCTCTTTAGTGTACATTAAAAAGGTAAAAGATAAGTAATTAAGGTAGCACCTTAACGTTGGGGCAATAGAGTAGGGACAGTGAGTTGTTATCCATTGTGTCTAGGGCACGGTATTGGAGGCGGAGCTCAACCCTTTTCTTTCACCTCCTATTGCCTCCCCGACAGAAGTCAGGCACCCGTCTTCACATCTGAGTGGTGTGTGGAAAGTCGTTTAAAGTTTCTCTCCCAAAGATACAATGTCTAGTCAGGAATGACAGGGATCGAACCCTTGACGTGACGATCTCGTGTCCGCCAGCAAAACCACTGGGCCAAATGACGTCATACCGAAGAAGACATACGACTATTTCATTGTCTTTACGAGCGTACTCTCTCTTCTCAGTATACTGTTTGTACTACCAACTAATATAATGACTATGAGCTTATATTTCAGCAGATGTCTCACTGTTGTTAGCAGATTTCTAACTGCTGTAACGCTATTGTTGTTGGGGTTCCAGGAGGATGGGGAACACCTGCACAGTGGTAGACTGCTGTTTCGGGCTGCGCCAGCGCCAACAGTGCTGCTTCCCCTGCCTGCGCCTCTGCTCCTACGATCACAGGCCGGTGTTCTACAGCCAGGACGGCAAGGAGGTGGTGCAGCCCCTGGTCGCCTTCTTCCGACCAAATCAGCAGAGAGTCCGCAAACTACCGGTGCCAGGTAGGTTATGTTTTGGGTAATGTCTGTATATATGTTTTGGGTAGTGTATGTATATATGGTTTAGCAGCATAGTTCCTTGATCCTAGAAGCAGCAGGTGGATTGTCATGAAACTTGGCATGTGGTCAGGTCATGTCCAGTCGAATAAATGATCAGATTTTAAGCTCGATAGCGGCTATCCTTGGTATAGCATTAGAACTTCCGGTTTTGATATCTCGTGCTCTATATGCAATAAGCTAGGGTCAGAATTTTCGATACATGCCTGAAAAGCTCAACAGAAAAATCAAGCCTGTTTGGTCTACCTTGAACCGATGCAACATCGAATTTACTCGGTTATGTTGTTGAGGATGATAAGTAAAGATAGCGGATCAATCGTGTCATGGCACCAGACACAGGGTTTATTTTGCATTTTTATTCTCAGGTCTGACCTTGGACCCAGACGACCTTAACCTTGGCCTTGGACCGGTGGAGCAGATCGCGGCCGTTTGCAAGCATGCGCAGGACAACGACTTGCGGGTTCGCGCGGTGGGCCGAGGTCACGCCAGGGTCACACTCACCAGCGTGGAGGACATCCTGATTGGTGGGTAATGAATTCTTAGACGGCGATCACGTCTATCTGTTCGTATTGACATTTTTGACTTTGGTAAAAATTTCCGGAAGAATGTTTTTAAAGATTTTGACCCACCGATGTGAAGCCTGTTTATCTCACACAAAAAATGACTTCTTCGGCCTCAAACCTTATCTAAGTCCAATAATTGTCAATAAGGAACTCAGCCCCATTGTTACCAAAAATTACTACTTTAAACTACGAACGGAGTAATTTTCCCAAGCAAGCATAAATATACGTATACTGCCTATTTAAATAGAGTAATCCACTCAAATGTTACAGATTTGGAGAACAATACTCAAAGCTGGCGTCATAAAACTAACGCCCCCTTTCAAGTAGAGTCTGCGACCGCGGGGCGAACGCCGAGCGACCAAAGATTAGACACGTCGCTCAACACGTTAATACATAGAGAATGAATATTTTTCCATAACCATGTTTTCTGTCATACTTTTACTTCGTGCGTCATATTCCAATGATAAAATTAAGGGTCATACAAATCCAAATTTGGTCGTTTAACGATCGCTCAGCGATTGCCGTCCAGTGAAAATGGGATTTAAGTTATCTCATCCCACCCAGACATGACGACCCTAGACCGGGTCCTGGTGCGCCACAGTCCAGAGACAGACGTGCATCACGTGGTGGTGGAGGCGGGGATGTTGGCGGACGACTTCGCCCGTGAACTCCAGCACGTCTACGGCCTGGCCGTGCCTGCGTACGGCAACTTCTCCGGGCACACCCTGGGCGGGCTCATCAGCACCGGCGGGCACGGGTCCGGGTATGCCAAAAAGATCCTGGTAAGGGAGAGCATACATCAGATGTCTTTTATGAAGGGCAGAAATTAGCAAGAAATTCACACACAAAAAGTGAAGAAACTCTACATTACATATTTGACGGAGTTATTCTTCGACGTCACTTTTTTCTTCTTTTAGGTCTGCGAAAGCCTAAGCCTTTTCCAAGTTATTAACATGCTGCTGTATCCCCAGGCGGACTCGGTGGTGGAATTGCACATGATAATCGAAGGAGGAATCCAAGTGAAGATTCGCCGGTGCAACGTTTCCAATCAGGAGATCGACGTTCCATTCGACGACATCCGCGACAGAGTCCGAAACGCGAACGTGCGAAGCGAGCCGATCGTCATCCTCAGTACCGAAGTGTTCCGAGCTGTGGCCGTGGGGCTCGGGTCACTGGGGGTCATCTATTCCATCACCATCCGCTGCGAGCCTTCGTTCAACATCGAGGAGTTCCGAACCCCGATCGAGATCTCGTGGCCCGGCGAGCGGCTGTCGGGCTGCTTCGCCTTCCCCTCGGGGTTCGTCGACATGTACACTGTCGATCACGAGTTCAGCACGTTCGTGTTGCACCCTATTCCCGACCCAACACGGGGCCAGGTCGAGCCTGGGTACGCGGTCATCCACGGGATCTATTTCGGCGGAAAGAGGACAGGAGACCCGCCGGCTAGCCACAACTGCTGCCCCTGCTGCCCCGGGAGCAGGGGATTGCTTGGATGCCGTATCTTACAGGTCAGTTCGTCGCATAAATATTAGTACGTAACATGTAGTTTCATAAATTCTAAGACGTAAAGGCATGTATATCAATCTTCCCCGTACAAATATACCATGCTACAAAAGCAAGGAAACTTGCTGGCCTATGTGCCAATAGGCACTACGAGTGTCTAACACCGTGTTTCTTCACAGAATGACTGCATGGCCACCACCTTGCTGTGCGGTACGTCCTGTTGTGCGCGTCAGGTCCCCATGGTAACCAAAAATACCATCCGGATGCTGTCACACCGTAGCAGCTACGTTCATCAGTGGCACAAAGTCCTGCAGCTCACTCCTGATGTCAAGTAAGGTTTATTGAAACTTGTCAATGAAACGTCAGATTACAGTAATGCAATAAATTTCAAAAGTATCCCCAGCTGTTATTAGCAATTGCCCATACCCAAAGCTATGCCTTGTTTTGAATGTCATTTGTGAGGTATATTTATATGTTTTTGAATTAAGAAATTGATAACAGAAAGCTTTCATATAGATGTACTACAGATACCTCCATATCATGCCTGAATAGTTTCATCAGGTTAGCTGAATAATAAAGCTCTATTCTCAACCGATTCACAAATAAATGCGGTCATTTGCGTTCGGGACCACATTTGTTAAAAGCGTCCCTTGCTGCCGTACCTTGAGGCAGTTATGTTAACTCCCTGGTTATGAATAAAGAACTTTGTTGTTCATAGTTCAAGCTTTATATCATTATCGTATCTTTTATTGTTATGTTATGATGTGTTTCTTTCTAGTGTTGTCAGTATGGAATGGTTTGTGGCTCTGGACGAACTTGAAGCAGCGGTGGCTGACGTCATCAGCATGGCGGTGACGTACGGAACGAAGTGTCAGCACTTCTCTCTGCTGCCCATTGCATGCCGGGTCCTGGAAGCAGACGACTTTTACCTCAGCCCGACCTGTCAGAGCCGTGTGGCAGAGGAATCCATCACCCACTACGGCTGCATTGAGGTACAGAAAGGCGTTCTTTTAACCTCTGTTAAGTATAGCTGTCGGTTTGTTTGTTTTTCATTGTGGGTGTTCTGTTTTTTTCCTGGACTGAGGTCCAATGTTAACCCGGCTTGAACGTCGTTTCAGTTAGGGCTACAGGAGGTGAGTTAGCCGGGGGAATAAATTCACAAGGATGGCAAGTGTGCCTGGGTAGAATTACATATGCAAGAAAATGTATAGACAGAATAGCGAGAAATTCACTATAATCAAGGAGCTTTTGTATCTGATATAAAAGCTCATTGCTTTAATGAATAACTAGAAGATATTCTCAAAAACTCTAAAAATGTTTGTTCTTTGAAGTATGAGATATTTGACTTCTTGATTCTATTCTAGAAAAGACTCGGTTCGGTTTTGATACTGAAATATTATGTGTACCCTAAGATTGCATGTCAATTCCAGGTACCATTTCTTCCTGGCGAGTACGGAGCTGCACAATTTCACAAGGTCATCGACGAGCTCCTCTACGAGAAGTACCAAGCACGACCGCACTGGGGCGCTTCTCACCTCCTCACCCAACCGCGGGTGCGGAAGAGCTACCCCGAGCTGGACAAGTGGCTTCAAGTCTACCGCCTCTTCAACAAGAACGGTACGTTTGGGAACACCTTCACCGAGAGGTGTGGGTTTGACGATCTAGACGCGAGGAAGAAAAGCCAGTCCATCTCGCGAACGAGGTCATTCCGGAGAAACAGACGGGGCTTCGTGGACCAGCGACCCGACTCCAGCATATTTGCTACAATAGACGAAGTAGACGACCCTATCATAATGTCGGAGTCGTCTGTGTAGGTTACTGCAGGACTGCTTGCTTCTCCAGATTGCCTCTCCATTAATATCTGTCCATGTTGTGTGTTGTCTGCGTTTATTTGTTCTACATGCAACCAATGTAGCCTTTCATATACGGAAGGTATTGCCCTGGTCACACTCGCCGTACGACGGTCGTACGACCGCAAACCAATGACATTCTTGGGAAAGTCGTGCATATATCGTATAGAATTGTAAGCTTGTTACGGGACAGGCTGGCTTAGATTCTTGGTGGTGGTTGCTTCTGCCACAGCCTGCTTGAATGTTCAACCCATCAAATTCGTTTGACTACCTACGACGATTGTGACCAAACGTATACGCGCTAAACATTAAAACAATGGCCAGGGAAAATGTTGAAGTCAGATTTCTCTTATGAACATTTGAATGCCTTAGAACAGCTTGCAGGGTGTGTAGAGCATGACGAAGTCTTCTACACTATAACGCCCTTCTTGAAGTACTAGTAATACTTTTACGTTTGAGCTTAAGACTGGATACATGTACAGCTAAGATTATGGATAGATGAAATTGGCTCGTGTAAAATGTGACACTAAACTTATTGGGTACACGACTTACGATGATTTTGAAGCCACTAAACTGAGTACAGTTCTAAATACATTTATTCATTCAGCTATGATTCTAACCATATAAAGATACACAGAATTCACTTGGAAATTAAATGATGATTTCACCTGTATTTGCATATTCTACTTTTTCGCAGTTAATAACCTCTGATACATTCCCCAGTAATATGCGATTGAGAGGTTTGTCAAAAACAAGAAGAAACAAATATGCATTCATCTGTATGGTTTAATAGGTTACGACCTTTCCGGTTGAAATGCTACCATAATGCTTGAAAAAGGCGATAATTCATTCGACTATCTGCTTAATGCAGAACACATATTTGACCAGATTATAAATAGAGATGAGATGACTTAGGGAAAAGTGGTTGGCTGGGTGGGATAAGAAATAATTGCATATGTGGTAGTTAGTAGTAGTAGACTGTTTTATTGTTCAAAACAAGTATTACAAATTAAAAGCAGCCTTGTAGCCCGAGGGGCTGAATTGCACTGCTTGACAGTCTTTTTGTACATTAGAGTCAATTCCGAGTCACCGAGAGGGTTTTAAAATAATATTTGTAATAAGTTTGAACTATTTAAAGTAAAAGAGTTTTTCAGTCACATCTAGTTCTAACTTGTTCAAACAATTAAAAATGAAAGTTTGAACATGTTTGAACCTATTCATATTTGTTGGAAACATTGGGAAAGTAACAATACGAATATCTCTTTATTTAGAACAATTTTCAAACATCTAGGTACCGCTTAGTACCAGCTGGCAGTTTGTATGGCCGAGTGCGCCTGAGCTGCATACTGCATGGCTGTTTACGGGCTGGGGGCAGTCAAGGGGCATATCTTGCAGATTTGGATACTGCAAGGGCAAAGTCCTGGCACAGAGTCAGTCTGCGTTCCGACAGGCGTTGAAGGCCAAGTGTGACAAGGGCATCAGAGTACGACAAGGATATATAAGGATACCAGAAAACAAACTCTAAAATATTCTTCCTCGCGAGCTGTCCGGCAACACAAGCAGGATGTTGTGGCTCGTCGTGTCCGTGGTGTCTGTCCTGTCACTCAAAGGTATGATGTTCGTCTAAGGCACACCTGCTTCTTTTCCACTGCATATTAACGCAGTACATATTTCAACTTGAAGGTGGGGGGAGGGGGTCACACTTGCACGTATACGGTATATCAAGCCCCCTCGCAAACTTTAACTAAGCCCAAAAATGTAAATATGAAACTCACAAGGAATTGATATAATCTCCAAGCGTGGCATAAGATAATATCATAAGCTGGGGAAGGAGTTTAGCCGGCAGAGGAGTTAATTGCCTAAACTCCTTCCCCAGCTTATGATACTATCTTATGCCATCTGCTTGGAGATTAGAATTGATATACATGTTTACGCAGTATGGCCCCCTCCTCAAGGACGGTTACATTTTTAAAAGTTTTTTTTGTCCCTGGGTGTTACGAGTATCGTTTTTTCTATCGCTATCATTAGTTGGTATGAAGCATATGGTTGGTATGAAGCATACGGAAATGAACAGGGGTTGTGTGGGGTGAACTGGGATAACGAACTCTTTACAGGGTATAATATGCAGGTATTGCATGGAAGCTAAAGCGTTAAAAGGCCCTCTCTCCACCAGACGGCTGAACGACCTTACAGCGACCATAATGAGATTTGATAATTAGAAT